>NC_041220.1:55971359-55972645 GCF_002837175.3 Physeter macrocephalus
ACTGCGGGTGGCGGAGGGGGAAGCTCCGGAGCCGCGGAGGAGAGCGCAGCAACAGGGTGCGGAGGGCAAAGCGGAGAGATTCCCGCACAGAGGATCGGTGCCGAACGGCACTCACCAGGCCGAGAGGCTTGTCTGCTCGCCCGCCGGGGTGGGCTGGGGCTGGGAGCTGAGCCTCGGGCTTCAGTCGGATCCCAGGGAAAGGTCTGGAGTTGGCAGAGTGAAAACAGCCTGAAGGGGTTAGTGCACCACGGCTAGCCGGGAGGGAGTCCGGTTGAAGTCTGGAGCTGCCGAAGAGGCAAGAGACCTTTTCTTCCCTCTTTGCTTCCTGGTGCGCGAGGAGAGGGGTTTAAGCGCGCCGCTTAAAGGAGCTCCAGAAACTGGCGCGGAGCTGCCGAAGAGACAAGAGACTTTTTTTTTGTCTCTTTGTCTCCTGGTGCGAGAGGAGAGGGGATTAAGGGCAACGCTTAAAGGGGCTCCAGAAACGGGCGCGGAGCTGCCGAAGAGACAAGAGACTTTTTTTTTGTCTCTTTGTCTCCTGGTGCGAGAGGAGAGGGGATTAAGGGCAACGCTTAAAGGGGCTCCAGAAACGGGCGCGGAGCTGCCGAAGAGACAGGAGGCTTTTTCTTGCCTCTTTGCTTCCTGGGGCGCGAGGAGAGGGGATTAAGGGCACCGCGTAAAGGAGCTCCAGAAACGGCCGCGAGCCGCGGCTGTCGGCGCGGACAGCAGAGACGGGCGTGGGACGCTAGGGTTGCTGCTGCCGCCACCAAGAGGCCAGTGTGCGAGCACAGGTCACTCTCCACACCGCCCCTCCCGGGAGTCGTGCAGCCAGCCACTGCCGGGGTCCCGGGACCCAGGGACAGCTTCCCTGGGAGAACGCGCGGCGCGCCTTGGGCCGGTGCAGCGTCATGCCAGCCTCTGCCGCCGCAGGCTCGCCCCGCATCCGTGCCCCTCCCTCCCCCCCGCCTGTGCCAGAGACCCTGAATCAGCTGCTCCTTTAACCCCGTCCTGTCTGAGCGAAGGGCAGATGCCCTCGGACGACCTACACGCAGAGGCGGGGCCAAGTCCAAAGCTGAACCCCAGGAGCTGTGCGAACAAAGAGGAGAGGGGGAGGTTTTTCCCAGCAGCCTCAGAAGCAGCGGATTAAAGCTCCACAATCAACTTGAGGTGCCCTGCATCTGTGGAAAACCTGAATAGACAGCGAAATATCCCAAGTTGAGGAGGTGGACTTTGGGAGCAAGATATACTATTATTTTCCCCTTTTTTCTTTTTGTGAGTGTGTATCTGTG
>NC_041220.1:55974259-55974396 GCF_002837175.3 Physeter macrocephalus
CAACAAATGCTAAAGGAACTTCTCTAGCAAGAAACACAAGAGAAGGAAAAGACGTACAAGAAAAACCCGAAACAATTAAGTAAATGGTAATAGGACCATACATATAGATAATTACCTTAAATGTAAATGGATTAAAT
>NC_041220.1:55976715-55996640 GCF_002837175.3 Physeter macrocephalus
AACCATAATTCAAAAAGACACATGCACCCCAATGTTCATTGCAGCTCTATTTACAATAGCCAGGACATGGAAGCAACCTAACTGTCCATCAACAGATGAATGGATAAAGAAGATGTGGCACATATATACAATGGAATATTACTCAGCCATAAAAAGAAATGAAACTGAGTTATTTGTAATGAGGTGGATAGATCTGGAGTCTGTCATACACAGTGAAGTAAGTCAGAAGGAGGAAAACAAATACCGTATGCTAACACATATATATGTAATCTAAGAAAAAAAATGTCATGAAGAGATTAGTGGTAGGATGGGAATAAAACACAGACCTACTAGAGCATGGACTTGAGGACGTGGGGAGGGGGAAGGGTAAGCTGTGACGAAGTGAGAGAGTGGCAGGGACATATATGCACTACCAAATGTAAATTAGATAGCTAGTGGGAAGCTGCCGCATAGCACAGGGAGATCACCTCTGTGCTTTGTGACCATGAGAGGGGTGGGATAGGGAGGGTGGGAGGGAGGGAGACGCAAGAGGGAAGAGATATGGGAACATATGTATATGTATAACTGATTCACTTTGTTGTAAAGGAGAAACTAACACACTATTGTAAAACAGTTATACCCCAATAAAGATGTTAAAAAAAAAAAAAGATTCCCCAGGTTGAAACTCCTGTGTCTCCACTGTACTTTCATTACACTTGGCACACATTTTCAAAAGGACTTTTCCTACACATATTTGGCACATACTTCCAGGATGACATTTTTTATATTTGTTTATATGTTTGTCACCCTGATAACTTCAAGATTCATGGATTTAGGGATTATGATTTACCCACTTTTCAATGTCAGTATTTATCACATAATCTGATGCATGTTAAGCTCAGTAAATGCCTCTTGAATAAATAACAAAACTGGTATGATATTTTTCCCCGTTTTTTTCCCCTTTAATTCCTGAAAATAAGAGACAAGTGGCACCTCACATATGATAAAGCAAGACAAATTCATTTTATGTCAGAATACCTCTGGTTTCCATTTTTACCATTGATGAGCTGATTTACCTGAGGTCACTCCTTTTACCATTCTGAACTTCAACTTCTGATCAATAAAATGAGTTGAAAATAAATCATTGAATAAATAAATAAAGTTTAAAATTAAGACATTTACATGAAATCCATTGTAACTATTATGAAAATGAATGCAGTGTTTTTAAATCAGTGACATGATATTCTGATGTTATTTTTTATTACTAGAAATATACAGATTAAAAAATGAGATCTGAATCTTTCCTACAGAATTGAATTAATTTTATATCAAAAATTCTTTTTGGTAATTTAAATAATCATGAATGATTAATTAAAAGTAATTTAAATGTTTATGAAACATTATTTTTCTTCCTAAAGTTTCCTTTTTTATTTTATAAACTGTACATGCTCAGTATATAAAATACAAAACATTTACAAAGATAAAAATAGTTAACAAATCATTTTTTATTTTTATCTATAAATAGCTTTTAATTATATTTTCTTGCATTTCTCTCAGCCTTGTATCTATGTGTACTTTTATTTCCTTGTTTCACATAACTGTGATTCTTATCACATAATCTACATTGTATTCTTCTTTTTTAAATTAATCATCATAAAAGCAGACTTCATGTTATTTTTCACTAAGTACATTTTAATAATTGAAATTAAACTAATATACTAACAATTACTTTTGTACTTTTATATTGTTTCAAAAATTTACAGTTACAACTTATGTTGTATTAACTATCATTTTGCCTAAAGTTTTTTAACCTAAAGCAAAATTACAAAATATTATTTTTAGGTCAAATAATAAAAGACTTTACCTTTCATTATAAATATTGTTAGACTGATTTCCAAAATGATTATACAAATTTGCACTCCCACTAGCATTATGCAAGAACGTTAAACGTAAAAGTGTAAACTTCTTGCATAGTACATTCTTGTATTTTCCCATATCTATGCTACTTTAAAAAATAAAAATTACTATTTATTTTTTCATATGTATTTCTTTACTAATGAAGTTTACTTTTCCCCTAAACAATATATGTCCTCCTTTTTGAATTATCTGTTTATGTCTTTTATTCATTGATCTGTTTTAAGTATTTCTAATAGGTTTATTGGGAAAAATATTGTCATATTATTGCAAATATTTATCCTACTTTGTTCTTCATATTGGCTTTTGAGTTATATTGAGTGCTTATTGCATATTATCACTCTTCCATGTGGTTTACCTGTATTAACACACTTAGTCCTCACAGCAGCCAATCCATTGAGTACTGTTATTATTCTTACTTTAGGTATAAGGAATTTAATATATAGAAAGTTAAATAATCTGCAGTAGCAAATTAGAATTATCACTCGATGTTGTGGCACTAGCACCTATGCTATTTGGCAGTATACCATGCTGTCTCAAGAACTAAATAAATCATAAAATGTGATTATTTGAAAAAAAAGGATTTATTTGTTTTACAATTTCTTACCATTCTTGATGTGATTCAGGAAACCATTAACTCTTTTTTAAAGAAATAAACTATGTGGTTCCACCAATTTAGATTGTTATACATTACTATATAAGGTAAAATGTATTTAGGTTCCCAATTCTGAGCTCTTTCATTAGTCCCAGACGCTGTATGCAATTTGTAAGAATTCAGATGTCTGCAATAGTTTAAATTACTATAGAAAGACAAGAATCTTTCAGCAGATATAGGGAATATGAACAAAAGAACCTCGTCTAAATTCACTATGCACTCCAAGTTTATATATAGATCTGGCTTCGGTAAAATGAAACTATACCTGCTCAACATGACCTGCTGAAATCTCATTTGACTTTTACTTTCTCAGAAATGGAATTTAAAAATACCAACTATATATTTTTTTGAAATGCCATTATTGATAAACATTCGGTGTACTATATCACAGAGATTCTCTGATTTCCCATGAATTATCTGTTTGCAGTCTTGAGTAGCAAGAACCATGTGAACATCAAGCAATAGGATTTATTAGATAATATGGTGACAGAATAATTTACAATGCACATTAAATAAACAAGCCAATGCACCCAATATAGGAGCACCTCAATACATAAGGCAAATGCTAACAGCCATAAAAGGGGAAATCAACAGTGACACAATCATAGTGGGGGACTTTAACACCCCACTTTCACTAATGGACAGATCATCCAAAATGTGGGTCACAAATCAAGCCTTGGTAAATTTAAGAAAATTGAAATTGTATCAAGTATCTTTTCCAACCACAACGCTATGAGACTAGATATCAATTACAGGAAAAAAATCTGTAAGAAATACAAACACATGGAGTCTAAACAACACACTACTTAATAACCAAGAGATCACTGAAGAAATCAAAGAGGAAATAAAAAAAAAACCTAGAAACAAATGACAATGAAAACACAGCGACCCTAAACCTATGGTATGCAGCAAAAGTGGTTCTAAGAGGGAAGTTTATAGCTATACAAGCCTACCTTAAGAAACAAGAAACATCTCAAGTACACAATCTAACATTACACCTAAAGCAATTCGAGAAAGAAGAACAAAAAATAGAATTAGAAATGAAACAGGAGAAGTAACAACTGACACTGCAGAAATAAAAAGAATCATGAGAGATGACGACAAGGAAGTATATGCCAATAAAATGGACAACCTGGAAGAAATGGACAAATTCTTAGAAATGCACAACCTTCCGAGGGAGAAGACTCAAATCAATAGAATTAGAAATGAAAAAGGAGATGTAACAACTGACACTGCAGAAATACAAAAGATTATTAGAGATTACTACAAGCAACTGTATGCCAATAAAATGGACAACCTGGAAGAAATGGACAAATTCTTAGAAATGCACAAGCTGCCGAGACTGAACCAGGAAGAAATAGAAAATATGAACAGACCAATCACAAGCACTGAAATTGAAACTGTGATTAAAAATCTTCCAACAAACAAAAGCCCAGGACCAGATGGCTTCACAGGCGAATTCTATCAAACATTTAGAGAAGAGTTAACATCTATCCTTCTCAAACTCTTCCAAAAGATAGCAGAGGGAGGAACACTCCCAAACTCATTCTATGAGGCCACCATCACCCTGATACCAAAACCAGACAAAGACGTCACAAAGAAAGAAAACTACAGGCCACTATCACTGATGAACATAGATGCAAAAATCCTCAACAAAATACTAGCAAACAGAATCCAACAGCACATTAAAAGGATCATACACTATGATCAAGTGGGGTTTATCCCAGGAATGCAAGGATTCTTCAATATTTGCAAATCAATCAACGTGATACACCATATTAACAAACTGAAAGAGAAAAACAATATGATCATCTTAATAGATGCAGAGAAAGCTTTTGAAAAAATTCAACACCCACTTATGATAAAAACCCTCCAGAAAGTAGGCACAGAGGGAACTTTCCTCAACATAATAAAGGCCATATATGACAAACCCACAGCCAACATCGTCCTCAATGGTAAAAAACTGAAACCATTTCCACTAAGATCAGGAGCAAGAAAAGGTTGCCCACTCTCACCACTTTTATTCAACATGGTTTTGGAAGTTTTAGCCACAGCAATCAGAGAAGAAAAAGAAATAAAAGGAATCCAAATTGGAAAAGAAGAAGTAAAGCTGTCATTGTTTGCAGATGACATGATACTATACACAGAGAATCCTAAAGATGCTACCAGAAAACTACTAGAGCTAATCAATGAATTTGGTAAAGTAGCAGGATACAAAATTAATGCACAGAAATTCTTGCATTCCTATAAACTAATGATGAAAAATCTGAAAGTGAAATTAAGAAAACACTCCTTTTTGCCATTGCAACAAAAAGAATAAAATATCTAGGAATAAACCTACCTAAGGAGACAAAAGTCCTGTATGAAGAAAATTATAAGACACTGATGAAAGAAATGAAAGATGATACAAATAGATGGATACACCATGTTGTTGGATTTGAAGAATCAATATTGTGAAAATGACTCTACTACCCAAAGCAATCTGCAGATTCAATGCAATCCATATCAAATTACCACTGGCATTTTTCACAGAACTAGAACAAAAAATTTCACAATTTTTATGGAAACACAAAAGACCCCGAATAGCCAAAGCAATCTTGAGAAAGAAAAACGGAGCTGGAGAAATCAGGCTCCCTGACTTCAGACTATACCACAAAGCTACAGTAATCAAGACAGTATGGTAAAAAGACAACCCTCAGAATGGGAGAAAATATCTGCAAATGAAGCAACTGACAAAGGATTAATCTCCAAAATTTGCAAGCAGCTCATGCAGCCCAATATCCAAAAAAAAAAAAAACCCAATCCAAAAACGGGCAGAAGACCTAAAAAGACATTTCTCCAAAGAAGATATACAGGTTGCCAACAAACACATGAAAGGATGCTCGACATCACTAATCATTAGAGAAATTCAAATCAAAACTACAATGAGGTATCACGTCACACAGGTCAGAGTGGCCATCCTCAAAAATCTACAAACAATACATGCTGGAGAGGGTGTGGTGAAAAGGGAACCCTCTTGCACTGTTTGTGGGAATGTAAATTGATACAGCCACTATGGAGAACAGTATGGAGGTTTCTTAAAATACTAAAAATAGAACTACCATATGACCCAGCAATCCCACTACTGGGCATATACCCTGAGAAAACCATAATTCAAAAAGAGTCATGTACCAAAATGTTCATTGCAGCTCTATTTACCAGGACATGGAAGCAACCTAAGCGTCCATTGACAGATGAATGTATAAAGAAGATGTGGCACATATATACAATGGAATATTACTCAGCCATAAAAAGGAATGAAACTAAGTTATTTGTAGTGAGGTGGGTGGACCTAGAGACTGTCATACAGAGTGAAGTAAGTCAGAAAGAGAAAAACAAATACCGTATGCTAACACATATATATGGAATCTAAAAATAAAAAAATGAAAATGGTCATGAAGAACGTAGGGGCAAGATGGGAATAAAGATGCAGACCTACTAGGGAATCGACTTGAGGATACAGAGAGTGGGAAGGGTAAACTGGGACAAAGTGAGAGAGTGGCATGGACATATATACACTACCATATGTAAAATAGATAGCTAGTTGGAAGAAACCACATAGCACAGGGAGATCAGCTCGGTGCTTTGTGACCACCTAGAGGGGTGGGATAGGGAGGGTGGAGGGAGGGAAGAGATATAGGGATATATTTATATGTATAGCTGGTTCACTTTGTTATAAAGCAGAAACTAACACACTGCTGTAAAGCAATTATACTCCAATAAAGATGTTAAAAAAATAATAAAAAAATAAACAATCTAGTGCATAAAATAAACCTTCCAGCTTGAATTCTTGTAGAGTAGAGAAAGGCTATGTAACAAATATCAATATAAAAGATATAACTTATACCTCTTAACAGAAAAGAAGAAAAAAAAAACAAACACCAATGCAAAATCCATCCTGATTACTGTAAATGCTGTCCTCAGTTTTAAAAGAAGGGGCAAACTGCATTAAACACTCCAACACGGGAAGAAATGTGTCATGTTATTCTCTTCCATAGCATGATGTGATGGGTACTGTGTCTTATGACCACTGCTAATGTCCACCAAAGAGATGTCAGAAGGAAATCTTGTTGTGAAATGTCAGCTCTAAAGCCCTGAATAGTGTGTTCACAGATAGAGTGCTTATATCAGCCAGCTTCAATGAAAACCCACAGGAAGGTGAAAATATTCTCCCCTACTATTATCAAAAACATAATTCCTGAATGAATACAGTTAACATCACATTACACTTTTTTTGCTTTCATATTTTAATATGAAGTTGTGCTGAATACTTTCTCTTACACATTGTACAGCACTGTAGTATGTATTGATAATCATATATAACATGCATTAAGCACTTAATCCATGTCAAAATTAACTCTCACAGCAATTCTTAGTGATAGGTGGTGTCACTATCTACTGCAAGAGAAATTAAGATATGCTTTTAACACTTTCTGTTGATCCTAAGATATGATATTTCAACATCAAAAGCTATTACTATTACGGTACTTTTATCATTTATCATTCCGCGATTAGTAACTGATATGCATATTGAAAGCATATGTGGTAAATTTAATTACTGAGTCAGATTTATGCAGTAAAGAAATTTCAAAACCATTTTTAACAGTTTTAATAAATGCACAGGAAGAGTAAGATGAGATAAAAAGATTGTTAATGTTGACATTTTATACAGTACAAAACATTTTATCATTATGTGTTATTGAAGTGACTTTTAATGGGAAGACTCTCTGAAGTTTTATCTCCTTCAAATATTGGGGACAGTGATTATTCTCACTAGGGAAAAAATGCAATTTATTATAGTTACATATCAAGACAAACGTATTCATTGGCATATGTTCTGTTTTAATTAGCAGTCAGAGTTCTGCTGGGGTTGCTTATCTTTGATAATTGAAAAGAAAACTTTAGCAGACACATTTACAGAGACAATTTATCATGTTACATGCAGATCCAAATACAAGTCAGTATGGGAATCAGGCAGGCAGGAAGAGGGGAGTGACCTGGGAGTTGACATGACCAAAATTTGAACTGACAGTTCCAGGACCAGAACTTTGCACCCACAGATGTGGAATAAAAAAGCTTTGTTCTGATTCACACTCACTAAATATCTAAGGGCACTGGTCTGGGAGCTAGTACCACCATAGCAGACTCTAAGTACAAATGGGGTTGCGGGGGAGATTAAATCCCATTGAGGTCATAGTGAGTAGAGTGTTGTCAACCACGGAGAAGACACTTATGAGAATATAATTAGTTGTTATAGTTCGCAACAAATTCAGGGTGAAATGAGGGCATAATCTCGATGTTGCAGAAATCTCATCACTCTGACTTGGCAGAGAGGAGGAAATGGGGAGCAGTTAAGTTCAGGCCTGAGGCCTCACTTTATCCATTTTAGATAATGGATTTAAAACAGAAAACAAAGTGCTGACTCTATCCATTGCGTCCAAAGGCTTCTAATATGCTACCAGGGTCATTGTCATTGGCCTGGGGACAGAAGGGAACTGTATCTGCATCTGTCAGGCTTCATTAATTGGGCAACTCAGCACAGGCATGGAGACAGAGATCATAAAGCATTATGATTCAGTTTCTTATTCATGAAGTAATGACAATTGGATCCCTAGGAGAGAATGAGCTCTTAAATATGCAAGCAAAATCCACCAGTTAGAGAGGGGTAAATATCTCTGCTTATAATATCTGTTCATTAACTCAGCAGATAATAATTGAGAGTCTACTAAGTGTCAGGCATGTGTATAGTTGCCAGGGTTAAAGATATTAAAAAGTAGTAGATGCTTATACTCTAAAGGGCAAACTCAATTTTCCTTTCCCTTTCTACAAACCGGAAAATAATTTATTTTACCATCAGAAGTTCCTATGTATATACTGTTGTGGTAAGATTGAGGAACTTTGAATTTTGACAGAGTGTCTTTATATTATTTCCTGTAAGGTTTTAGGATATCACTCCCTAGATACATAATTAAATGTGAATTTTGCCGTTAAGGATTTCTGCAAAAATTTTATTCCAACTAACTGTGACAAGTTGTTCTGGAAAAGCCTGAATACAGTTGAAGTTAAAATAGTAGATTGGTTTTGTTTAGATTTCAATCGAGGATAGTTTAGTTCATCATGCTCTTCCATTCATGGGACTCTATGATCATCAATCTTTACAAGTCCTCTCTCATATTTTATATTTAATTTTATTTATTTCGTACATTTTATTTTATTTTACACCCATCCTGCCCTTAACTACATTCTCACTTTCATATATTATCAGGGAAATACAGAGATAGATCTTTTCAAAAATATATAGTACTGGTGGGTGTATGTATATGTTTTAAATACATCTTAAAATAAATAATAAACAGTTTTAAGAATTGTTCAGGTCTTAATATGCATGAAGCACTCTTCAAAGTGTTTTTCATATATTGACTCATTTAATTCTTAAAACAATTTTATGGTGTAGGTACTATTATTTTCTCCATTTACAGATGAGAAACAGAGGCACAGAGAAGTTATGTGATTTGCCCTAGGTTACAACCCTAACAAGAAGTCATACCCAGATTATCTATCTCCAGAAGCTGGAAGTTTTAACCCATCTCTATGCATTTTGCCTCTATGTATGTCACATTGTGTCATAGATCTATTTTCCATACCTTAATTTTCCACTTGATACTACAATTTTCCATCCACATTAGCATATAAATATCATTCATTGCTTTGAACTGCTACTGCTGCAGCCTGTTCTATAGTACAAGGAAACTATATTTTATTTAACTGTTCTCTTTGTTGGAAACACCCAGATTATTTCCAGCTCTCTGCTTCTACAAAAAATACCACAGTAAACATTCTGAGAATTTCCCTTCTGAGCCCATTTTTGTTTGGATGTGGAGTGGAATTGCTGGGTCATGCTATACATTTACATTACATTTTAACATTTTAACATTACATTACATTTGGAGAGTGTTAAAGTACTCTCCAAAATAGCTGTACCAATTTTCATTCCAAGAGGAATGCATGCAGGTTACTATTTTTTCACATAATACACAACCCTTGATATTTATCTATGTTTGCCAGTCCGAGTGAGGGTATATCACTGTGGTTTTAATTTGCCACTTCTATTTACTAGCAGAGTTAATTGTCTTTTTATATAGTTTTAGACTTTTTTTATATAACTTAATTGTTCATATTCTTTGTCCATTTTTCTAATGTGTTTACTTATTTTCTTTGAAGTAGTTTCTTGGACATTTTTTATATTAATGTAGAAGTCTTTTTAAAATTTTTAAACTCTTTTTGATTTTTTTTTAATCAACAGTTTCAGTGTTACCTAGACTAGTCACAATCATAAACTGCAAGCAGGTATTCTTAATGGAACCAAGAAATTTGGTGATACTCACAGATTATGGTGACTGAAACAAAAAGAATAATGACAATGACAGAAAATCCACAATAGAATGTTAGTGAAAAAAGACTAACACATTACATCAGAAAGTTGACTAAGCATAACAACCCAGTGAAGTAGGTGCTGTTATCCCCATTTTAATGATGATTAAACTGAAACTCATGACAATTAAGTTACTTATACATAGGATTGCTAATTGAAGGTCAATAAGTAAAGAAAGATGCAGTGGGTCTCATATCTTCATTTCTATCAGCAGAACAAGTGATTCTGATGGATCTAGTTCTTTACCAGCACTTCAAGAAAGACTGTCTATCTAAATCCTACATTTGTCAAATTTTGTGACTACTGCTGTATATGCAGAGATGAAAAAAAATTATCAAAGTGTGAGTAAGGAAGAAATCCAGAACTTCTTTGCCAGTTGTCACCCTTCCTTTCTCTATAGATATAAATGCTCGTGTATCTCTTGGTCCACATATAAAGAGAAGGTGTTTTGGCAAAATATAATTGAAAACCAAATCTTCTGTCAATTCAGAAAATGTCTCCAAAATGTAGAGAAAGAAAACAGTTTATTATTGAGTAAGCATTATCAGAATGTGATGTGCATCACAGGTAATCTGCTAAGGGGCTTAGGTTTCCAAGACAGAAAGAAATCTCAACCTTTTTATAACCAAGCAGATACAACCTATTGCATATATATTCTCAAGATAAACAATAACTAGTCCTCGAGTAGGGGGATGTGACAGCATCATTGACCACACGTAGTGTGATTGCCTACGATACCCTGGTAATTGGGATTACCATCTGTGTTAGTTACTTAGCTAAATTCAAAGGAAAAATAATCTTTTCATATCTCTATGACAGGAGGCAGTTTTGCAACTTGCAGCCAGTTGAAGTTAGGCTCCTATTCTCCCACAGAAACTGGGATATAGGGACCCTATCTTCCTTGATGTTTACATTACAATGAGATGGTTTCCAGGTCCTCGAGAAAGCCATTCCTGGGTATTCAAACAGCCAACAAAAACCTTCTTTAGCTTCTACCAAATGTAAAACCAATAGCTAGTGGGAAGCAGCCGCATAGCACAGGGAGATCAGCTCGGTGCTTTGTGACCACCTAGAGGGATGGGATAGGGAGGGTGGGAGGGAGGGAGACGCAAGAGGGAGGAGATATGGGGATATATGTATATGTATAGCTGATTCACTTTGTTGTAAAGCAGAAACTAACACACCATTGTAAAGCAATTATACTCCAATAAAGATGTTAAAAAATAAATTAATAAAATTAAATATTTTACATACATTTCAAAGAGACAGAGAAAGAACTTACACTTAGAAATTTTCTAAAGCAAATGGTCTAAGAAAAGGGAGGAGAGGGAATTCCTTTCCCTTATTATTTTTTTTTTTTTTTTTTTTGTGTGTGTGTGTGTGGTATGTGGGCCTCCCTCTGCTGTGGCCTCTCCTGTTGCGGGGCACAGGCTCCGGACGCGCAGGCTCAGCGGCCATGGCTCACGAGCCCAGCCGCTCCGCGGCACGTGGGATCCTCCCATACCGGGGCGCGAACCCGGTTCCCCTGCATCGGCAGGCGGACGCGCAACCGCTGCGCCACCACCTTTCCCTTATTTTTAACATAGAGAATTAAGTCTCCTATTTTTAATTTGTATTTGCCCTTACATGTGCTAATGTATTCTGCAGTTAATATCCATGGATTTTCTACAACGTCCTGAGTGTCTTTTATCCACTGGTAATTTTAGGGTAACGATAAACATAACAGGGTTTGTTAACAAAATAAACAAAACAAGGCATATGCTTTGATAAAATATTTTATATGTATTAAAACAATTAGTACTCACCACAAACTATGAGAGCAATACTATTATCCTCTTTTTTAGATGAAGAAATTGACAAACAGAACTGAAATAACTCAAGGTAGCCTGGTTCTGAAGTCTAGACAATTAGCTACACTTATAACCTGGAATCTGTTTTACATAAAATTCTCTCTCTCTCTCTCTCTCTCCCTCACACACACACCTCCTCATATCTTCCACTTCTCGTTAAGAAAATTTTGATGACAAGTTTAATTCTGAAAAGCACTAATAGTTTCCTTCCAGACAATTTTCTGAAGGAACAAGACTACTCTGACAACAAATGGCTGCTAGTTATTTTGAATGTTTGGAATTTATGCTTAGTTAATTCCTGCTCAATAAAACAAAAACTTATAAAGCATTAAGACAGGGGATACAAAAGAGAAAGAGAGCTTGCCTCATAGTCTTTGTTATTTCTCATTATAAAGTATGTAGCATGGCCTCTAAAAAGCTGAAATAGTTTATTATATTTCTATCAAAACAAAATTTATTCGTATAAGACAATAATGCCCACAAGCATATAGCTACCAAAGCAAAAATCTTGCCTGCCAAATATGTTTTCCTATTAAATCTCCAAGTAGTGTAAATTAAGTGTAGGTATCAGGTTAAACACTGAGAATAGTTTAGGAGGTAAGGTCTTGGCCTTCAGAAATTTACACACTAATGGGTAAGGTGGAACCATTAACGTTCCAAGCACTGTCGCAGTTACAAAACCTCTTTTGCATTTACTACCTCATTTGGTCTTCATTACAACTAGTGCTGTATGTCTTATTTTAATTCTCACTTTGCAGGTAGGGAAATTGGGGCTCAAAAAGGTTAATTAATTTGTCTAAATTTACATTCTAAATGAGAGGCTGAAACTAGAACTTCTTACTAAATGTTTTGCTCATTCCACTCCACAATAGCTGCTTAATTTACTAATACTGCCTTTAAAATAGAGTGAAGTTAAGTCAGAAAGAGAAAAACAAATATCGTATATTAACACATATATGTGGAATCTAGAAAAATGGTACAGATGAACCGGTTTGCAGGGCAGGAATAGAGATGCAGACATAGAGAAAGGACATGTGGACACAGGCGGAAGGAGAGGGTGGGATAAACTGGGAGATTAGCTTTGACATAAATACACTACCATATGTAAAATAGCTAGTGGGAACCTCCTGTAGAGCACAGGGTGTTCAGCTCTGTGATGACTTAGATGGGTGTGTTGGGGATTGAGGGAAGTCCAAGAGGGAGGGGATATAGGTATACATATAGCTGATTCACTTCATGTACAGCAGAAACTAGCACAACATTGTAAAGCAACTATACTCCAATAAAAAAAAAAAAGAACCCTCACAAAAAAAAATTTAAGTAATAAATTCAGATAATTAATCCACTTATTAATTTTAATAAAATAATTAAAATTAAAAAAATATATAAAATCAAGATTACTGGGTTTCCCTGGTGGCGCAGTGGTTGAGAGTCCTCCTGCCGATGCAGGGGACACGGGTTCGTGCCCTGGTCCGGGAGGATCCCACATGCCGCGGAGCGTCTGGGCCCGTGAGCCATGGCCGCTGAGCCTGCGCGTCGGGAGCCTGTTCTCCGCAACGGGAGAGGCCACAACAGTAAGAGGCCCGCGTACCGCAAAAAAAAAAAAAAAAAAAAAAAAAAAATCAAGATTTCTAACACTAACCAATTTACCAATATTTTACTAAAAAGTTTTCTGGTTCATTTCCAAAATCTAATTTGGAGAATCTCTTGTTCTGTGTTACTCAGCACTCATTTCACCCATATTCTGGTAGCCACACCCTGATTTTCATGAGATCCCTAGCTACCACTTGACCTTAGGGTTTGTAGGGAACACTGTTACTCCAATCCTTTTGAATTCCTGTGAGCCCTCGCAGGGCTTCCATGTGCATTTGCTTCCAGTGGTCTGCATTCAAGACTCCTCTTCAGGAGACTGCCCTCAGGACCCTGGATCCACTATACCCTCATGCACAGGAGATCTGGAGATCATGTTTATCCAAGCCCAGTCATTGAAAAGGGTAGGAATAAATTACACACCAGCTTTCCATGCAGGAAAAGGTAGAAGACATCCCTTTCTGGACAGTTCCTGAAACATACCCCTTTTCTGGACTCTGCCTAAAATTACATCCTTGCCTGTTTTCCTTCCCATCCCTGTCTTCCTTTCTGGTTTCTTCTAGGAATACTGCCTTACTCAGCTACAAAGGAACCTGGGGAACCTGACCTAAGACAGAGTGTATCATATGACCTGATCTTACACCAAATGGTGACTCACATTCTCCTGCCGTAGATTTATGTTTAGAGTTGATATACAGTTTAAACCAATGAGAGAGAATAAGATCCCGGGAATCCTATGGGAGAGAACACTGTCCCTTCTTAAGGAAATTGGAGCTAAGAGAATGTAGAGTTTTCATCTTCTGCAGCTAGTTTTTCTGAGCCTGTTGGAGAGTGGAGCCAAAACATTGAGTCAAGTTGAGCCAAGTGGTGGGGAAAAAACAGATGCTAAGGATCTCATTTACGCCAGTACATCAAGCTTTGCCTGAAGCCCGCCCTACCTCTGGACTTCTCAGATACTTGAGCCAAAAAAATTCCCCTTTTTGCTCATGCCAGATTGGCTGAAGTTCTCAGAAGAATAACAAACTATTTCCTTATTAGTAGAGGAAAATGAGATACATTTTTCAATTGATGTAATGTAAGGAGTGTTGAGTCCATTTTTTGGTCAACAATGAAAAACTACTTGAAATCATTCAATATGCTCAAATTTTAGGATTATGTATTTAAAGATAGAGAACAGGCCACTTCTTTTTAAAACTGTTTTTATAAGTATTTTCCAGCAAAAGATAAAAGGGTCTCCCTGAAATATCATTTTTGTGCTAATAAAAATTCCATCTTTGACAGTAAAACCAGATTGTAAACAGCACATTAAAATTATCTTAGTAATTTTTCACTAAATTAACCAAGGATTTACATACTTTACATGCAACATATACACTTTAAGTATTATACTATTGATTACTATTTATGAAAGTTGAGAGAGGAAAGGGTGGTATAAATAATTCCAAAGATAGCACATCCTCACTGAAAAGAGATTATGTTATTATTATTGTTACTATTATTAATTAAAAGCAGTGTATAACTAAGAGTATGGATTCTAGAGTGATATGGGTTCTGGAACTGTATGCAAATTCTGACAGATTCTAGCTATCTAGCTGTTTGATTTTTGGAAAAGAATAGCTTTTCTGAGACTGAATAGCCTTATCTGTAAAATGAGAATTATGATGGTATTTATATAATTAAGTTGTCTGAGGAATAAGTAAGATAATGCAGTTCAAATACTTAGCACAATGTTGGCCATATATTTATAGTAAAAATTTAAAATCAGCAATTGTTATTGTTTCCAATAGGGAAATTGTTTATTCACATACACTGGTTTTAAAAGAAATACTTTTTCACAAAAAAATCTCTTTAACTTAGTAAATAAAAAGCTTACATAGCAAAAAGTAAAATATTTGACAGCATCCCATATCTATGGAGATGTTCTCAATGCCATAAGCACAGTGGTCAAATTATTTATATTTTATTTTTTCCTTTCTACTACTATTTAGATATATTGTATACAACGGGATATTTTTGAAAAATTTAGCATGAATTTATCAAGGACTATTCAGACTTGGAGTTATGTACCCTAGATATTTTAAAGTAAAGAATCAGGTTAAAAGTTATATTTTTAGTGAGGCCTCTTATTTGTAAAAATTCATAAATATATGTGAATAAAAAATTTCTTGAAAGATAAACTCCAAAATTTTAATACTGTTCAATTCTGGGTTGTGAGATACTAATATTATTTTCATCTTTTTACTTAATTATATTGTCTATTTTTCATATCATTTCTATGATTTACTTTTCAAATTTAAAAAATTAGTTTTAAAAAGAAAAATAAGCAAAATAAAATAAAATTAAAATATGGCTAATGTTGCACATGCTCATCATAGTTAGAGAACATGCATAAGTAGAAATTTATTGTTTCCCTAATTTCTTGATTCATTATCTACACATGGCAGTTTTGCTGAAAATCATCTATCACTCAGAGTACAAGTATGGGTTAAAAAAAAATACTTTCCCAAAATATTCCAGAGGAGCCTAAGTCAGAAAATCTCAAGTACTGCCAATAGCTTCATTCTCTATGGGTTAAAGCCATTCCCTTTAGAAAGTCATGAACTTAAATAATTTGGAATCCACAGCCTTCTCTTCTGTAGCACAGAGTTAAGAAACTGAGTTTTGGGGCCATTTCTGTAAAGGGAGATATAAATAAAATCTGTCCCTTTAACAAGATTTTTTAAAGTCTAGTATTCAGTTCCTTAGATTTTTTATATTGTTTATTTTTTTAATTTCCCCTTTCTAGTTCTAGTTTCAAAAAGTCAAAGTAGAGAGAACATTAGGCAAGAGATATAGCAAACTTCCTACAAGTGACTTAAAAAATTTGGTCTTTGATTCAGAAGATCTAGGTCTTAGTTGAATCTCTGAACTTGGGAGGTTAGGTGTTTCCAAAGTCACTTCATCTCTCTGAGACTTATCTGCCTTATATAATAATTAAAGTTAGGATTAGGTGAAGGCTGAAGATTTTTCTGTCTCTAAAATTACATTTTATATGTTTACAGTTAATTCCTATAGTTAAAATCAAATTTTAAAAGTCCCAATACAGATTAATGTGTGAAATATATTAATTATAACTTCTCATATCTGTCAAGACCACATAACCAAAGTTTTCCCTTACCCTACAATTTGACAGCAAATTTCCTAAGTAATCTTCAGATGCTTTTCTCTATTTAGAGTAAAAATATATATATTAATTTGGAGGTCATTTAAGATATTAGTTCCATTTAAAGGAATAAAACAGCATAACTTGTCTTTCCTCCAAATATATGTAAATTTATTTTGGCTCTTGCTAATTCATAGAATAGCCTAAAATTAGTTATAAAATCTTAACAAGAAATGAAAAAAGAGATAGGGAAAAATTAGGAGGAAAGAAGAAGGGATGTAGGAAGAATGGAAGATAAATATAATTGCTCTTGACGCCTTAAGAATATTTAACTTATGGATTCTCTAAAATTCAGAGCCTGAAATGAAAACTTATATGCTAACATTTTATGGGTGAGGAAAATTGAAATCTCAGGAAAAATGGAGTGAGGGAAAATGAGCCGAGGATAGAAGAAGACCCCACATAAGAGGGTGCATTTCTGAGCTGGCTGTAGCCAGGTAACAAACATAGACAACTTCTCAGTGTGAGGGGCATCTGAGAGAACCACTGTGCTGCAGAAAGTTTCTCTGTTTCTTATCTCCCACTGACCAAATTCCTCCATAGGGCTCTTATACCCAGGCTTCCAAGTTTTTCAGTTCAGTCTTACTGGGCATCTTCTAGGGGAGCCAATCTCAAAGTAGCAGAGGAAGCCTCCAGAAGATCTAGTGGCGCCTTGTGTCTCAGAAGCAACAGGAGAACCCGTAGCAGAAGGCATCTGCTGTAGGTAAAGGTGTGAAGTGAAGTGCTGCCTATCTACATCAATGAACAACATGGCAGACCAGGAGCCCCAGCCTGAAAGTCTGCTGCCCAAGCAGGTAGATTACCATGAACACCACGACATGGCATCAGAGCTCAGTGGGACTTTCTCTCCAGAAGATTAAACCTACCAGAAGGAAGATAATTCCAAGTGATCTTTCTGGAATTTCATTACAAACATAGTGCAGAAAGGGAGATGTGAGCAAACCTGGAGAGTCACCTAAACTGCGTCCAACGCATGGGTATAATAATTCTCCATTTCTGTACTCTGCTTTAGAATTATTGTATAATAATACTTTTGTTAACCAGCACGCATTTCTAATCTATTCATTCTCTGAAAATAGATGGCATTCTGAAAGAAGCCAGTCCACTGTAAATCGGTCTGCAAGGAAGTTATTTATAACAGGAAAGTATAGCTCTCTTTAATAGCCAGGTGGATTTATTGCAGAAAACATTCATTGCCTGAAATATTATTTCAGGTTGTAAAGGTCAGCATAATAATATAATTTCCACCAATTAGCTTTTATGCAACCCTTATGTAGCCAATGATAAAGATTATTTTTAAATGATATCTAAGGATCAATTTCAACTGGCCACAGGCCTTTTGGCAATGGTTGTTTTGTGTGTTTTAAAAATAATGTCAAAAGAAAAACACACACACAAAACTAGCAACAGTCTCTCTTAAATTGATTTTGATATAAGTACAAGACTGGAACATTAGTTCTCGGAAATGTCCAACTCTTTCAAAGAATTGAGCCTTTCTTAAAGAGAAGAGAAATCATCAACACTTTGCTGAACAGGGATTTCCCTGGTGGCACAGTGGTTAAGAATCCACCTGCCAATTCAGGGGAGATGAGTTCGAGCCCTGGTCCGGGAAGATGCCACATGCTGCAGAGCAACTAAGCCCATGCGCCACAACTACTGAGCCTGTGTGCCACAACTATTGAAGCCCACACGCCTAGAGCCCATGCTCCATAACAAGAGAAGCCACCGCGATGACAAGCATGCGCACCACAACGAAGGGTAGCCCCCGCTCGCCACAACTAGAGAAAGCCCACACGCAGCAATGAAGACCCAACACAGCCAAAACTAAATAAAATTATAAAAAAAAAACTTTGCTGAACAACGTTACTGGATGACTTGTTTCTCCTCATGAAACTACACAGAAAGATAAACCATGAACTATAAATCTGTATTTCTTCTCTCTTTAATTTGTACTCAACCTTATTTCACCAATATCCTATAAGGTTTGTCATCATTAGGAGCCTGCAAGGTGGTAATTCAGAAAAAATTCCTTGTGGGTAGGAGGATAGATGATAATTCAATCGATTGGTAGACTGCTTATTAATTAAAAATATATATTCTGGTGACACACAGGAAGTACTTCAAGATTACTTTGAATCAGAATTTTTATTTATATCAGAATCCAGAAATTCAAATATTTTTTCTAAATATTAAATTACCTTAACTGATATATAATTTTGTCCACAAATGTTGTGGCTGAGGCTGCAGTTTTTCTTTCAATTCTAATTTTCCCTTCCTTTTTTTTTTTTTGGTAATTGAACTCTTAAATGTTAGCAAGGTACATGATTATCAGAATAAAGACCATATCCCCTAGTCTTCCTTGCAGGGAGGTATAGCCACCTCAATAAATTAGGCCCATGTCTTGTGAATAGAAGTGAGAGCACACCTTTTAGATCTTGGCTTGAGGGAGAGGAGAATACACTCCACTTCCCTTTTTATCTCTTCCTTCTGGCTGAAAGAAGCTATGGTGGTGAATGTAGAAAATGTAAGTTGTGATAGAGATAGTAATGCCCACCAGACATTCTATGTATTTTCAATATATCCCAAATCCATGTATTTAGGGAAGGCCAGATGCCTACTTCTGTTCAGTGAACTGGGAGAGGAAGAGACCTCTAACACTTCCTGGCTTAGGTAGGGAAAATACCAGGTGCTAATCTGCAGTATCTTTCTTCCTCTGCAACTGTGACCAGTGAAGCTTCATATTCCATTTGTTGGTGCTATCAGATCATAGAGTCCCCATCATCCCACGTTCCTGAGTGACTTTGTGGAACAGAGCTCTTTGCTGATGATATGCTACAGAGCAAGTAGACAATAACCTTTCTTACTTTAAGCCTCTGGGATTTAAGGGTTAACTTGTTAATGCATAATAGCTTGTCCTAACTAATGAATGGATAGAGGCAACATTCTATGAAAGGCAAAACACAGAGCTGAACCTGGGTCTCCAGCACTGTGGAGCTTTCATATCAGTTTTGGACCTCTTAAAGAGTTAGGTAAGAGAGAAATAAACATCTTTCTTGTTTAAACTTCTGCACTTATCGCATTATATATGAAGTTTCACAGTATCCAAAGAGTCATTTACCAAATTTGAATTTAAATTCTTTAATGTTTATATTTTCTAAAATAAGAATTATAATTGGTCACAATAAAATAACAAAATCGGGCTTCCCTGGTGGCGCAGTGGTTGAGAGTCCGCCTGCCGGTGCAGGGGACACGGGTTCGTGCCCT
>NC_041220.1:55996947-56057868 GCF_002837175.3 Physeter macrocephalus
GGAGGACCCCACATGCCGCGGAGCGGCTGGGCCCGTGAGCCATGGCCGCTGAGCCTGCGCATCCGGAGCCTGTGCTCCATAAAGGGAGAGGCCACAACAGTGAGAGGCCCGCGTACAGGAAAAAAAAAAAAAAAATCGTAATTGCTAGGATTGTTAAAAACCACTATTTTGAAATCCCCTTTGAATAATGGGTCTCTGAAGATATTCTCATCCAAGATTGTTGTATTTTTAAAATAAATACACATAACATACCTAATTCTGAACTTGCACACCATCTTTTACATAGTAATGAACTTTTATTGAACTGTTATTACATTCCACGAATTGTACTATTTATGTGCATTACTTTATTTACTCTTCACAACTCTATAAAGTAGATACTATAATTACAATCCCCATTTTATAGGTGAAGAAACAGAGATATAGAGAGGAAGACAACTTGCTAAAAATCACACAGACGATAAATGTCCAAGACAAGATTCAAACCAAGTTTTTAATGATTTAAGCGCCTGGTCTCTGACATGATACTATATTTGTGTTCATGGTGAGATAAATGCACACAGGATATTAAAATCCTTTTTAAATTTTATTCATCTTAAATGTATTTTTTCCTCTTTCCCTTTCTTTCTGGTTTTCTTCCTCCCTCCTCCTTCCTTTCTTTCCTTCCTTCTTCCTTACTTTTCTTATTTCCTTTCTTGTTTTCTTGTGTTCTTTCTTTCACTTTTTCTTCTTTTAAGAATGAAATGCATACGTGCCTTACTCAAGATTAGAAATCTGAGGATTGCTGCATTTGTCTCACACTATATGGCAATAGATCTGCATGAGAAATCATGAGCTTCCTCTACTTGCATCAAATCTCCTTTTACTCCTGTAGACATAATTTTGTATCTGGAAAATAACTTTTTTGAAAATAGCAAATTCATTCTGGAAGATCATTTTGCAGACGGTCCTAAGGGCAGGATCAATCTCGTTTTCATTGTTCCTTTCACTTCATTTAGTACAGGTGCCTGTGCTGCTCTTTGCTGTGTCCCAGCATCCCAAGTGGCTCGATAGGCAGTCCCTCGACACGGAGTGAGAAGCCTACAAACTGAGCTGGGGGACTGTTTCTGGGTAGGCTCCCAGGGTGGGTGTGAAACATATGGCAATGAGAGAAGAAAATTTCTGTGCTGGTATTGCTACTGACACTTCTAATATAATTTTGATATGTTAGCATAATGAAATATGTTATACATGCTAGAATTACAGAAATAAAAAGCATGATCTTGAAAAAGGTGTTTCAAGACTATAAACAGAGAATATGCATGATTAAGGTTTAATAAAGATAGATATTCTGTACTGTGGTAACAAGAAAGAGAGATGTGGAACAGAATTTAGCCACAAAAAGGAGAGGGTAAGGGGTTAGAGAAGGCTCTGGGAGCAAGTGATCCCTGCTCTGAATCTTAAATAATGAGTAGTAGTTAGCCAGGCAGGTAATAGTAGGAATATTATGTTGGGATGTACAAAATTGCTATTACACAATCATTTTTCAATTATAAAAATGACAATTTCTATTGGTTTAACCTAACCTAACAAATGCTTTTCATTGATCCAGGAGTTTGATAATTATTAATTTATTTTAGTTCTCATAACAATCATAGGAGTTAAGTACTGCCGTTTTACACTTAAGAAAATGGGCATAGAAAGGTTAAGTATATTCTAAAAAAAAAATCAGTAGAAAGCCAGGATTAGAGCCCAAACAATCTGGCTCAGTCATTATCTTAAAAGCACTGATTTACAGTCAAGATAGTAAAGGACACTCCTTTCCTCTTTAGAAGTAGATGATTCTGTTCACATATATCTATATCTAATTCTCATTAATTTCCAGCATTCATGCTAGCTTAGGGCCCTCCTACTAGAGAAAAAGAGAATGATTATTTAAAATATTTATTCACAAATAAAAGTTTACCTCTTGATGGCCTCTGGATTATAATATCAATAAAGTAATATTGTTAGGACTTTAAAACTTACATACTGTACAGCCAAATTTTACTAGATTCATTGAGTGTCTTTTTTCCAATTAAATATATCTGTTTTATAGACTTAAAAGTGTGTTAAATGCCAATTTAAATATTTATTGCATGTGTATGTGTATACAATCACAACCAGAACACTAATAAGAATTGTTTTAAAATATTATATAAGCCCATTTACAGAAAGGAGACAACTTTAATTTCTAGTAAATTGTTTATAAAATAAACATACAAAAAAAGCTCCATTAACTACATTAAAGGCTATGGCATCTTGGTGACTTGAATAATATAAAGGGAATCAGTAGATTTACCACATAATTTAAAATTAAATCAGTTGTGAATACATGATTTGAATATTAAGTTTGGGTATAATTGAATCAGTTTTTATTCTTATAACTAATATAGTTTTACAAAGTTATATAGGTCAAAATCAAAATATTTTAGTCAAGGTTTTTTTTCTTTTTTTTTTTTTTGAGCCAATTGCTAAGACTACAAAATTTCAGTTTTATTTTTTCAGGGTGTTTCATGTATATAGGACCATTCCAATATAAATGAAAACTCTTTTTAGTTAAGTTATATCACCTTTCACTTATTTTTTGTTTCAAATTTTTAAATAAAATATGTATTTATAGTTTAAAAATTCACCAAAAGTGACTATTAGTACTTCATAAACAAGATCAGTAGCCAATTTAATACATTTTAATATTTTATTCATTTACTTTTGTTATGTCTAAATAGTTTTAAATTAATAATTAAAACTCAATAAAGACACATTTTTATGTTCATCCAACTAAAATAAAGTTATGTATGTAATCAGGGCAAAATCAAAATATGGCACTGTGATTGCTTATAGCATTGACTATTCATAGGCAGTTGCAATTTTCATATATATATCTAGAAATGGAAGAACAAAGAAAACAATAGTAAGATTAATAGTCAGAGGATTTTACTTGTTTTTCTTTTATCATCAACATCATCATCATCATTCTCATCACCAATCTGCTAAGGTGAATGGCTAGCTTACTCCTTCTGGAGTAAAAATAATAGATATTTACTGTGTCCTTGAAACCTGTTTTAACTATCAATGATTTACCAGCCCCTACTAAAGTCCTCTTCAGTTCTTCATTAACTCTTATAACTTGGGTGCAGTGTCTGCATATTTGCTTATCCTAATATTTGTTCAGTATAGGCTCTCCACCCATCCAAACTTTGTTGAGGCTGCTCACTACTATTACTCCTTCTGGAAGAGGTGAGGCTCAAGACAGGTTCAGTCAGTATTAAGTGGGGAAAGATTCTTAAACCATCTGCCTCCTCATAACTAACTATTCCAATAAACACCTCCAGGTAAAAAATAAGAGTGTTTTCCCTGAGTCAGGAGCATCTTCTCCTGCCATTTCTTTTCCTATTCCAGTTAGTTTTCCAAAAAGTTCCTCCCCGGGATGTGATCAGGAAGGACTAGGATGATGGGGTTGGTGGGTGGGGTTACATGCTCAGTCAACCCCACTGAGTAAATAATACCTCTTGGGGGATCACCATGAATATGAATCTGCTGTGCCTGGCCATCTTACAGCTCATTGAACTCACTCAAGTTTATTCTTCAGCCTGGTGGCAGCACTGTTACCAATTTTGCTATTTGTCACTCAAACTCTGACTTTGTGCCAGAAACCGTGCTAGAACTGGGTGTGTAGTGTTGAATCAGAAAGTCCTGGGTAATTACTGAAAGCTGCTGTCAGTGTCACCACCCACTCAAAGACTTTTATTTAGATAAGGTGACCATGTCACCCTGATTCTACATAGAGAGATAAAGTCCCAGCGAAGGCTCCCTCAGGCTGAGGAAAAAGCTTCTCTTTAGAGAAGTCTCTAAGATGATGTTTTACCTTTTATAATTTCTTTTAAATGCTTCTTTATTTCTAGTGTATTTGTAAGAACTTAAAATGTTTGGAGTAAATATGACTAGCCTACCAAAAAGAAGGAAAGAGAGAAACCTGTGGCATTCTCCCCTGTAAAAATGTTAAAGACTTAAGCCGTTGGTAATGTTGACATCACAGGTGTTTGAGAAAATCTGGATGATGTACCAGGAGACTGGATTATAGTTTTGGGAAAAGCAGTGTGGGAGATGTTCAGATAGGGAGCATGGATGTTAAAAAATGAATTTTCCTCTCATTTACATGTGGAATGCTTATTACTCTTTGAATTGGTTCAAAGAGCATGAAAACCAGTCTCCTGGCTCAAAATGTGGAACTGTGCCTCAGGGACAACCTTTAGACTGAGGAAGTTCTCTTTTCCAACCCAAGAGGGCATGTGTCATGCAAAGTAACAAAACAAAGCAGAAAAAACAAAAACAAATAAAGAAATGCAGAGCACTAACTTTTTTTTTTTTTTTTTGCGGTACGCGGGCCTCTCACTGTTGTGGCCTCTCCCCGCTGCGGAGCGCAGGCTCAGCGGCCATGGCTCACGGGCCCAGCCGCTCCGCGGCATGTGGGATCTTCCCGGACCGGGGCACCAACCCGTGTCCCCTGCATCGGCAGGTGGACTCTCAACCACTGCGCCACCAGGGAAGCCCATAGAGCACTAACTTTTGAACTAGAAGACCAGAGTTTGTCCAGATGCTACCTATTAATTTATTTGTGACATTCAGCAATTTATTTAACCTTTCAAAACTCACTGCCTTCATTAGAAAAGAGTAGTAATAATTCCTCATAGGGTTTTGTGGTGTTTCCATGAAATAATGTATGTAATATGTTTAGCCTAAAGCCTGGCATAACTTGAGCACCTCAGGAAATGGTAGCTGGAATTATCCTTCTTCTGGAGAAATGTGTATATATTCCAACTTGATAGAAATGATTTTTAATACCTCTAAGCCCCATATATTTTAAATATTACATCAAAGTTAAACTAGAAATCCTCTGTGTGTTGAAGAGCAAGGGCACTTTTGAGACTCAGAATCCTATAATCAAACCAATGATGCATAAAATTATTTCTATGTTTTGATATTATTTATCATACTGCTGCTTTCTCAGTCAAGTAGAGGTGATGGGACATGCTAGACTACGATCTTATTATCTATCTCATCATCACGTGTTTGGTCCATTTGCCTGGTGTTAGGCAAAGGACAGCTTAGAACACAAGTGCTTTTTTGTTCCCAATTATGAAAGATTAGTTGGCCCTCTCATATCTCAGTTTCTTTTTGTCTTTGGAGAACACTTTTGCCATGCAATCAGAGTTTTTTGTCTAAACATCAGAAATCGCAGGGCTTCCCTGGTGGCGCAGTGGTTGCACGTCCGCCTGCCGATGCAGGGGCACCGGGTTCGCGCCCCGGTCTGGGAGGATCCCACATGCCGCGGAGCGGCTGGGCCCGTGAGCCATGGCCGCTGGGCCTGCGCGTCCGGAGCCTGTGCTCCGCAACGGGAGAGGCCATAACAGAGGGAGGCCCGCATACCACAAAAAAAAAAAAAAGAAATCGCAGAGTTGATGGGCTATATATCTGTAAATCAGGTTTTTCTTGATTGATAGATGCTAATTATCACCACCCCGACAGTGTTAATAAAAATGCAAATATAGACATTCTCCACAACAAACTTGTTCATTTCATATTAATGTATCTTGTTCAATCCAGGAAAATCATTCCTTAACTAGTATTTGTCCTTCATTTCTATTCATCTAAATTAAGAAAATTATATTTTATTTTAAAGTTTTCTTGAGGTAATAAAATATTTTTCATTAATAGAAAAGCTTGCTGGTTCAGGGGAAAAGTTATTACATATCATCATTTTTATAATTCACTTTGCTAATATAATAAATAAGTTAAAATGTCTAGATTTCAACAGAATCCTAAAAGAACTGTTCAATTATTTCAAAATTAATTTATACTCATAAACTTACATTTTAGGTAGGTCTATCTGAATTTTAAAAGGAAAAAAGTCCCTTAGGCTAAAAAAATATTGAGCTACCACCTGTAAGATGTTGTACAGAACTCTAAATTTCTCCTTCTGTGATCCTTACCTCACTTGTAACTACTTGTTCTATGATTGTCTTACCCAGGAGGCCAGAGACTATTTCCATTTTGTTCCGTGTTATATTCTCCAATTTCTAATATACTGATTGCACATAGTAGGAGCTCAATAGATACTTTTTCACTGAGTGAATGGAAGTATAAATTAAAGTTATAGTTTTAATTACAAGTATTTCCTCTATTCATTAGATAGAATGACATTTTAAAATTGTGTTAATATGCTTTTCCTCTTCTATTTTACACATAACGATCTTGCTTCTGTTTCACCAGGGTACCCCCATTGTCTGAGGGTAACTAGAATTGTCTTAGTAAGAATGCACAGAAGAGGAGAAAAATGGTGAATAGCTGTTAACTTGTAAGAAATACAGTGTGTGGGTGTGTGGGTGTAAAGTGAGATAAAACCTTGAATGATGGGCTTTTGTAGAGAAACAAAGGATTTTCAGATTGCAAAGGCATTTTCATTTTTATATCAAAAGCCAGGTCTCTAAGGACTATATAAGCCTCAATGAAGAGAGGACTCAAGATGAGACAGAAGAGAATTCTTACCCATTGAAGGAGAAAACAAAGAGCGCTTTTGAGACATTGAGAGAAGAAAGCAAGATAGAGGAGAGGGCAAGGAGTCAGATGACAGAAAGTCCTTGATTTTTCTTCTCTTCACTTTGGAGTTGAACTTCCAGAGGAACAACAGAAAGAATGCAGATAACTTGAGAGTGGAAGAGAGCTGAAAGCAGAAATGTTTTAAATTTCTGTTTGTTTGTTTATTTTGAACTCAGGGTGTGTAGACCATTCCACCATGGGTGTTATGACGATGGAAAGGAAGCATGCTGTGTCCAATCACAGAGAGGGTCTGCATTAGCCCCCTCTACCATCTCTTGGCCTCCATTGCTTACTCTTGGGTCCTTGTGGCATGCAAAGTACAGAGGTTCCTCTCATGGTCTTAGCAGAGAAAACAGAAAAGTAGGCTGACACCAGCCTGCCTGCTGTAGGGTTGTTGTTATGAGGGGACGGTGACACCGTGAGGATGACAGCATAGCCAGGAATGGGATAGAGGACACAATGGAGTGCCAGTGACTGCTATGCTGGGACTAAAATCAGTGATGGGAAGGGCAGACAACAGCCTCTTACAATTCACAGAGAACTGTTTTCTGAAGTTCCACCACAGGGAAACTATCAGCAAATATCAGAGAAGTGAATGTGCACAATAATATAGGAGATGATACATTTCTTGGGGAATCAGGATTCCAGAACTTCAGAGCCACTAACATAAGCACCAGTACAAGAACAAATTGCTCCATCCTTGCTGCCAGGAGGTCACCTGTTTGCTTGCTAACATCCAGGAATCTTCTTAGATAAGTGGATAGAAGAAAGGCCATCACTTGAGAAGACAGAATTATCCTCGTTAGGTAGATAACTTTGAATTGACTGAATATTTGCCCCAAAGAGATTGTTTTATATTGAAATAGATTGTTTACTTTGAGAAGAGACTAAATTTAGTTTTCTTGGCAAGTTAAACACATCCTCCCCCCACCTCTGAAAGGGATGTGGACTTGAGACTAAGAAAACATGGACTTTGTTGTATCCCATGATTAATATTTGGCATATATATTCTCCTTAAACCTTTAGAATAATTCTATATAAGAGACATCCTTAATTTTGGAGATGAGGGAAATAACTTACTGAAGTCCACATCTATTAGATAATGTAATCAGAACTCAAAAACAGATTTGTTTCTCTCTACAAGCAACCCTTATGAATGTCATAATTTACTAGTTTAATCCTAAAGCAATGAAATTGTTAAGATCTCTCATACAGTTCATTATTCAAAGAGCCATTCATAAACATTTGACAGCCCCTTCTTGTTTAACACAATAATGGTAGTTATTACTAGTATGATTGTTATTATTTTGTAGCACTATCTAAATGTCTCACTGAGCCAAATTTCCACCCTCCTATATTGTTCCTGAATTCTTCCACCAGTGAGTTTTTGTAACTGTGTGCCCCTCCTGCTGTAAGAACACAGGCAAGCATTTTGTGGAGAACTCCTTACCCTATATGGTTTACTGTGACTCATCTAAACATCAGTATTGAAGGAGAGATCGTTCATAGTTAGTGTTCTTGGTTACAAACTACAGAAACCAAATCATATTAACTTAAACAGAACAAGGGATTCATTCAGAGAGTTTATAGAACTGATGGAACGTCCTAAGCCAGAACAGCTACAGACAAGGCAGAATCCAGATTCCACTACTGGTCTGGGATGTGCTGGTTGATATAGGTCAGGAGTCCTATACAGGTTTAGGTCTAGCAAACCCTGGAGACTTCAGCCAGGTACACCGCTTTGATCAGCAGTGGAAATACTCTGACTCTTAATGCTTCTTTCATGTTTGTATTAGTCAGCTAGGGCTGCCATAACACAATACCACAGACTTGGAGGCTTTAAACAACAGAAATTATTTCTCACAGTTCTGAAAGCTGGAAGTCCAAGATCAAGGTGTTGACAGGGTTGGTTTCTTATTGAGGTCTCTTCCCGTTATCTTCACATGGTCTCTCTTTTGTGTGTGGGCACATCTAGTGTTTTTCAGTTTGTCTAAATTTCCTCTTATTATAAGGACACTAGTCAGATTGAATTTGGACCCACCCTAACTTCCTCATTTTAACTTAATCACCTCTTTAAAGGCCCTTACATTCTAGGGTACTGAGGGCTTCAACATACAAACTGGGGGAGGGGAGGGCATATTTCAGTGCATAATATTCAGTTATAAGACCCAAAGTCCTGGGTAGGATTTTTGACCTATGTATGGATTTATTTTTTTAGCTTGTGCCAGATTTGGTCACATTCTTAAATGTTTTTGGACAATTCAAGCTAAAGTATGTATAAATTTTACAATTACATATTATAACCAATAAAGGGTATAATCTTTTCCATTTTTTTCAAATTAAGCATAGAAAATGATTTCTATTTGTATTGCTATGTAAGAGACTACCTGAAAAAAATAAATTACTACTTTTTATCGTTCTATGGGTTGATTGGACCTATCTGGGTAGTTCTCATTCAGGGCTCCCAAGTGGTTTTAGTCAGAAACCACAGGCTTGTGCTGGAGTCATCTGAAAGTATAACTGGGCTGGGGTCCAGATGGCTCTTCATTCACATGCCTGGCACTTAAGCAGGGATGGTTGGAACAGCTGGAGACTGACTGACATCTCTTTCTTTCCATGTTGCCTCTCCACATGACTAGTTTGGGCTTCCTCATAGAAAGGCAGCTCAGAATAGTTAAACATCATATATGACCACCAGCTTTACCCAATAAGCTTTCCAAGCCACTCAGACAGAAACTGCAAAACTTCTACTACCTTGCCTCAGAAGTCACTTTCACCACATTTTATTTATTACATAGGCCAGCCCAAATACAACCAGGGGCTGGGGTGGGGAGGGGCATACAACAATGTGAATATCAGGGGCATTGTCCATTGGTCCATTGGGAAGCCATTTTGGACACTAACTACAACACTTGTTTGATAATAGGATTAATAATAATGATTTGCAATTAGATGGAGGGAAAGGGAAATTTCCTACTGATTATTTCCTGAAAAATACATCAGTAAGTATAGAATTCTCCATGGCATAAGTAGGTTTTAACTAGTTATTAAAATAAACTGAGTAGAAAGTTTATTTTAACTTTCTACTCAGAAAGAAGAAGATTTAAATCTTCTTTGTTGATAACAACAATATCCAATATAATCATTTGCACTCTGATGTATTACCAAAGTATTCCCTTGTAGGTGTTTTATATAAAGTAGTCAACAGTCACTAGTGTGTGTCCCATGAAGGCTTTCCACCCAATATGAAATAACAACAAACAACACATACCATTAGCAAGAAACCTAAATCTACTCTATTAGATTTTGAAATGAATTGTCTTATTATATCCTCATTGCAGCCTTTTGAAACAGCTATTCTTCTTCTTCTTTTATTGATGAGGAAGCAGATGAAAAAACAAGTGGAGATATTTTTTCTAGTTAACATACCTAGTCAATGTCAGAGCTGGGATTTGATCTGTGTTTCATTGACTCTATATATTTAACTGTGTACCAAGTCTAGGCATCTTTAAGGTAAATCTACAATATGCTTTCTAACCAATATACCATTTTTAGAATTAGTCGAATGGGTAATTTAATAAAAATCCATGGGGGTAAGAAGACCTGACACTTGTACCAACAGACTGTCACTTGCCTTGCCAGTTATTGTTCAAGGGAACAGGAGCCTTGCCTTGGCAGTGACTTTGCTGAGACATGGAAGTAAGAGCTGGCAATTCTCTGACACAAGCCAAAGTTAATGTTACCTCTTTTCTCTATAAACAATGGAAGAATATCATCATCTGAATAGTAGACAGGATAATATTTCTGTAATTGTTTTGAAGCATCACAGCATCACATTTTCTCTTGCCATTAGTGATTTGACATGCTTTTAGTTACTGTGATATTAGTGATCTGAACACTCGTTTACATGTTAACTTAGTGTTTGCTGATCGTGGTGAACACTACTAAAGGAAAAAGTATTTAATAAAGAGTTAATAAGCAAAGTCATGCAATACTAAGAACACTTTTCAAATTATATATCAAGCAGGCAACTCCAAAATTGAGTAAAAAATAAGAAATCACCTCAAATATAATTTGAAACAAAAAATGCCATTTAAATATTTTTTCAAGTATTAAACATAAAATCCTGGGGTAAGTTTGTATTGTCAGTTTGAAGTTTTATTTTTATAGAATGATATAATAAAACTTTTTTTTTTTTTTTTTGTGGTATGCGGGCCTCCCCCTGTTGTGGCCTCTCCTGTTGTGGAGCACAGGCTCCGGACGCGCAGGCTCAGCGGCCATGGCCCACGGGCCCAACCGCTCCGCGGCACGTGGGATCCTCCCAGACCGGGACGCGAACCCGGTTCCCCTGCATCGGCAGGCCGACGCGCAACCACTGCGCCACCAGGGAAGCCCCATATCAAACTTTTAAAAAAGAGAATTACACTCCTACATTTTTGAAAAACCTACTTGAAGAGACAATCTGTTAATATAGATGATATCTGAAAGCATAAAATATATACTATTTTCAATGAGCTGCTAACTCAGAGAGTACATGGATTACTTACTATGGTCTATTTGGAGGAAATACAATTAAAAACAAAATTTCCTCTCAACCCAGAAAACCTCTCCACAAAGGTAAAAGAGAAAGTAAACAGTTTTGCTATTGAATAAGCATTAAACCAGAATGGGATGTGCATCACAGGCAATCTTCTGAGATTGCAAAGATAGAAAGAACTCTCACTCTTTTATATAGCCGAGCAGATTCACCCGTTACATACATGTTCTCAATTTAAACTATGACTGGTCCTCAAGAAGACTTGACAAAACCATTTGTCACACATAGTTCATCCTAAATTGACTTGGCAGTTGAGGTGATTATCTGTGTTGCCTAATTGCTTTTATCCAGAGGAAAAATAAACTTCTCATATTTTTCTGACAAGAGATAATTTTAGAGTTAAGCACCTGCTGCAGTTAGGCTTCTATTATCCCACAGAAACAGGTAGGTAAGGACACCATCTTCTTTGATGATTACATTTTAAAGGGATGTTTCCCAGGTCCTGGAGAAAGACATTCCTGGGTCTTAAAGTTGACAAGAGGCTTATTTAACTTTTAAAAAGATTTGCTTACATTTCAAAGAGAGAAAGAAATAACTTACAATTACAAGTTTTCTAAAGTAAACGCTCTAAGGAAAGAGTGAGGAAGGGGAAGGAATCTATTTCCTTATTTTTATCAGGGAGAATTAAACGTCTTATTTTTAATTTTTATTTGCCTTTACACTACTGTCTGTAACTGCTTCTGGTACTTAAAACAGTGAATCCATTTATGAAAGAAGACCCACATAGTGATTCTATGGGAATCAGGAATACTAGAAGCTATCCGAATTTTTAAAAGAACATATTTGATGCTTTAGATTTTATAATTGGTAAGTGATATTAGTTTTACATTTAAAAGATATTAGTAGACAAGTCCTTGGAATTTACTTAAAATTATATTTTAAAAATTACTATACAAAACAATACTATATTTATGTGGTGTTATTATTTTAAAATGCTTATCATTTCAGTCTGTCCAATCCCTGACCTTTCAAAATAGTAATATTTATTTCATCCAGTGTCTAAGTAAGTCACTGGTGAAAATGATGCCCTCTCAAGTTATGTTGTTAACTTCCTTTTATAGGGTATCTATAATTGCAATTTATTGATATGTTAACTAATTTTCATTGCTTAATATAGAAAAAAGATATTTCCCCTTTTTCTCAAACAATTTTTTTTGAAGTCCACAATTACCCCATGAGAACTGGCAATTTTAGGAGGACTTTTTTTTGTTGTTTGTTTATTTTAATGACTTCATGAGATTTCTCTCAATAGCTAAATGAATAAAAAACAAAACTGCATTAAGCTTGAATATTGGGAGTTTGGCAAGGCTCCCCTCCATTAGTTAAGAGACTTAATTCTATAAACATGTTTTTCATGCAAAAAAGTAGGATTCAAATAATCACTTCAGCAAAATGACAACTAGTAGATCTGAAATTTGGGTTGACAATAGAGTGAGTGTGTAGCTACTTTACACTCCATGATCAGGAATACCTCTGTGTGGGAGTGGACATTTAAGGTGAGGTTATCAGTGGAAAAGTCAGGGTGATGAACACTACCATGATTTTCTTAGGCTGATGGTGGGGAATGTTTGCTACATTCTCAAACCTAGAAGAAATTTGAAATGCCTGTGCTGGATAGAATAGCGCACTCCCAAAATTCATGTCCACCTGAAACTCAAAACCAATACCGTATATTAACGCATATATGTGGAACCTAGAAAAATGGTAGAGATTAGCTGGTTTGCAGGGCAGAAATAGAGACGCAGATGTAGAGAACAAATGTATGAACACCAAGGGGGGAAAGCGGGGGTGGTGGTGGTGGTGGTGGTATGAATTGGGAGATTGGGATTGACATGTATACACTGACGTGTATAAAATGGATGACTAATAAGAACCTGCTGTATAAAAAAAATTCAAAAATTAAAAAAATAATAATAATTGTAAAAAATTCAATAAAGACTTAAGAAAGAAAATGTGACCTAATGTGGAAATAGAGTCTTCAGTAATTAGTCAACATAGATTAGAGTGGGTCCTAATCCACTGACTGGTGTCCCTACCAGAAGAAAAAACAGAGACCAAGAGACAGTGGGAGAATGCCCTGTGATGAGAATGGAGTGATGTGTCTAAAAGCTAGGGAACGCCAAGGATGCTAGCAACCCAAGAAGCTAAGAAAGAGGCATGGAACAGTTTGTCCCTCACTCACTCCAGAAGGTACCAACCCTCTGGACACCTTGATTTCAGCCTTCTGAACTTTAGAACTGTTAGAGAATACATGTATGCTATTTTAAACTACCCAGTTTGTCATAACTTTTTACAATAACCCTAGGAAATGATACAGTGTGTTATCTGGAGGTTGCCAAATGTTTTCTGTGAAGTGCCAGATAATAAATGTTTTAGGTTTTATGGGTCACATAAGGTCACTGTTGCATATTATCCTTTGCTCTATTTTTATAATGCTTTAAATGTAAAAACCATTCTTAGGGCTTCCCTGGCGGCGCAGTGGTTGCGCGTCCGCCTGCCGATGCAGGGAAACCGGGTTCGCGCCCCGGTCTGGGAGGATCCCACATGCCGCGGAGCGGCTGGGCCCGTGAGCCATGGCCGCTGAGCCTGCGCGTCCGGAGCCTGTGCTCCACAGCGGGAGAGGCCACAACAGAGGGAGGCCCGCATACCACAAAAAAAAAAAAAACAAAAAAAAACCATTCTTAGCTCTGTGGACTACACACAAAGAGACCCTGGGCTAGATTTGACCCAGAGACCACAATTTGTCTCCCCTGCCTCATTCTCTCACTCCCTTGCGTTAGGAGAGAAAGAGATTACATGGTCAAATATAAGGATATAATCAAGTCTCTATATTAGGAGGTGAAGTAGAGGGGGTTGAATATAAACAAGCATGAGTTTGGAAAACTCCTTTACTTAGTGCACATTTTGTTGGATTTTTTTTTCCCTCACATTTATATTACACATTAAAGCAATGCCTTGTTCAGAGTCAAAGCTTAAGAAGTGGAAAGCTATTGTTATTTTTATATCTATGTCTATCAGCATAAGGCATAAACATTAGAGCACTGGCTCATAATGAAGGAAGTTTGAATTGCTAGAATGGTCAGAGGAGAGTCATGTTTGCACCGTTTTTATTATCATCTCTTTGTTTTATTTTCTGTAACACATTATGCATCTCTGTTCGGTGTTTGATTGGACCTTTTAACAACTTAGCTTAGCTACTAATGATAGAGAATGGGTGAGGGTATTGTTTCTAAGATGATTTTTTGGCCTATGAGGTAAAATTAATTTAAGCAATGCACTGACCCATTTAAGAGGTGTTTTGGTTGCTATAGGACTTGGCTTTGTTAGTGTTTTTGGTTTGGGGGAAAGTCAAGTAGATATTCATAAAGTCTTGAGGATCTGGATTATATATTTCATTATTCCACGGTGAAAACACAGAGATCACTAAGAAGAGTAAAAGGCTGAAGAAGGGGTCCTCAAGTATAAAGCCTTGTTATATCCTGAAGAGACTATCAATGGCCCTAGCTGACATCAGGATTAACAGAGATTACTGGTTTTCTACCTTTAGAGAAACTCAAGAAAACTTCTTCCCTCTCTTCACTCCTTGAAGAGGAGAGAACCTAAGACTCATATAGGCCATCTTTCTACCAGGTAGTGCTTTATCAGGAGTAGGATAAATACATTAATTTGGGGCCCAACTTTCCCTTTTGGGAGGTTGGCTTTACTACGCCTTACTTTTTCTTAGATCTTCTTGTCTAACTGTCAAGGTTCTACTGTGGGCAAAAGGAAAAGGCCTGCCCCCCAAAATTCCTTTTGGCTCTTGTAGCTTACATAATGCACTGTGACAAGATAGAGTTTCTGTATGTAAGTCTGTCTTGAATATTAGTGTGATTTTTGTTCAAAGTATCCCCTTTGGATATCTTTCTCCAGATCTCGTGGCTTCCATTTCTATTAATTATGTTTGGCTAGCTTCTCAAATTCAAATGATTAACAGAAAAGATTAAATCAGCTCTCATAAATTGCAAAAGCAAAGTTTTTTGAAGTTAAGAGATTTAAATTCTGAATTTTCTTCTTATCACTTCATCCTTTCTTCCTTCTTTGCTTCACTGGTTGCTTACTAGTTAAAGGATTATGATAATTGAGTCAGTAAACTAGTCTTCCTGCAGGAGTTATAGAAAAGGAAATTTTGCCCAGTTTAATGTACTCTGTAATGTCACTGAACATGGACAATGCAATCACAGTTTAAAAATAGTTACAAATTAATAAATATGATATATTTTAAAGTTTCTTTCAAAGCCCAATATTCATTTATTTCAAAGCTCTCCATGTAGAAACTTTCTAACACCAGTTAAAATGAAACAAATTGACCAAAGGAAGATTTTCTCTACTTTTTAATTAATGTATTTACTTATATTCTACCTTTTTCAAAGCAGATTTAAGAAGGCTCAGCTTGTGACCACCTAGAGGGGTGGGATAGGGAGGGTGGGAGGGAGGGAGATGCAAGAGGGAGGATATATGGGAACATATGTATATGTATAACTGATTCATTTTGTTGTAAAGCAGAAACTAACACACCATAGTAAAACAGTTATACTCCAATAAAGATGTTAAAAAATAAAAATAAAAAAAATTAAAAAAAGAAGACTTTGCAGATGACTTAACTCCTTTGCAGTGAAATGCATGAATATACAATATTGTTTTCCAGGCTTGAGTACAAAGGTGATATATAAAATTGAGTACAAAAATTGAAACAAAATTGTTACATGGCTATTTAGATATGCTGCATTTATCTAATTAATTGTTAGGGGGAAATACTCTGAGTCAAAAATGAAGAAATAAACCTAATCCAACATTTTGTCTTTTGGTAGATTTTTCTCAAATATATTCTGGACAGGAATGTCTGGCTCTTAGATTTCTCAAGAGGAAATGGATTTTATAGCATCCCTAAATAGCTCATTCTAATATTTAAAAACCAACTGTCAGAAAATATTGGTTAAGCAAATTTGAAATCCATTCTGCTGCTCTCTCAGTTCAGTTCAGACTGAACTATGGAGAGACAAAACAACAGGACTGTACTGTTCATATAAAAATAATTGTTATATGCATGTATGCTGTACAAGTAATATAATTCCATCAACTCATGAGTCTCCAGATGCCCTGTGGGACACTGTGATGAATGAGGCCTCAGAAAATCTCCCTATGTGAGAAAGAATGTTTGTCAGAGCTAGGTACATAATTCCAGTCAGTATGAATGTATGTATTAAACATTGCTCCAAAACATTATAAGGAAAAATAAGTGTGATCAATATTCATTCCTAAATTCTTTGTCACATTCATATATCACAATCACATTTCTGCAGTTCTACAATGCTGCCATTTTTTGAAATGCAATCCTTTTTAGCTTGAATATATATATTTTTTCTTTCACCTTTCCTTAATTACTTTGTGCTTATTTCTGTACACTCCATCTGTGGGTTTTTAAAACTATATATATATATAGTTTTATATATACATAGTGATATATATATCACTTTTTTATATATAGAGAGTGATATATGTATATTTTTATATATATAATGATATATATGTGTATATATATATATCACTTGCTCAAGCACACACAAATAAATGCAGCATTTTCATCCACTAACAGGACTTGATGAGGGAGTTTTCAAAAACCAGAGAGCTCTTTAAGACAATATGTAATTAAAAGGTTGATTATTTAGTACACAGCCCAAGGAACATGGGGATTCTGAGAAGATGGAGATAAATGAGCACAATTTTCCTTTCTTTTTCTAATCCAGGTTGGCTGATTCAAAAAGTTGAACCTGGGAGCAATCCTTTTTACTCCATGTTTGGGAAAACAAGAATGTCATGGAAGGGGAAAAAAATAAACAAATGAAGGCCTTTGAAACAAAACAGATCTGGGATTAAGATAATACTTTGACATTTAGCTGTATGGCTTTACACAAGTCAACTAAATGTATTATATCTTTATAAAATCAGGATAGTGTTCTCTCATATTTTTTTTTAAAGACTGGAGGTGAACATCAAACACTATGTCTCTCATATAGAAGTTACTCAATACATAATAGCTACTAAAATTATTACAATTACTATGTAAGTCAGAAATGAACAAACTTTACCAATTCACAGTAACCTAAACTTTTACTTCTGAATAAAAGTATCTCTTTTCATCATGCACAAAATTTGTACCCATTTTGGAAACACACATGAATCAGGTAAATTCCATGTCAGACAAAGATGTGGTACTAATGGGTTTTTTAATTTATTCTCAGCAATGAAAAAAAAATAATAGAAGTCAGGCAGAATCAATACATTGAGAGTTCTGTGACAGCAATAATTTTTTGTTCTGGACACTTTTGACAGGGGTATTTTAAATTTTAGTGAATAGCATCCTTTATAATTGCTTTTAGATTTCTGTAATGTGAACTGTATGTAAGGACTCGGAATTTTTTTCCAAGAAAAAGAAGTAAACCTGAAGAGATGTTTGACCTCTTGTCAGGTCAGGGGCTTCAAGGGAAGAATGGTGGTTCAGGGACAGAAATATTTGGCTGAAGTCTGCCTTTAAATGATTTGAGTTTAATTAAATGAAGCTGATGATTTATGCAGTAGGGAAATGGCACTATGCTGTCATTGATTTTAAAGCCAGAAATCCTTGTGTAGTAAAATGATAAAATTTCCCATAGTAGAAACACAGATATTAAACCCTAAATTCTGCTCACCAATGTTAGTAAATTTACACAGAGTGATACATATTTTCCTGCATTTTTAGGCAGTGAAGACACAGGTGTGCTAGATTTGTCCTAAGTCGCCATTATCCCTAAGGATTCATTATTATTCTCCAGATTTTATACATGCACATTTTAAGGCAGGGTTTCCCTCAGATTTCAGAGTCACAGACTATAAAGCAAAACTTATTTTTATGCCTCAGTGATTTCAATTAAATAGCCCAGCCATCTATGAATGTCCATTCCTCTCTGCCTTGGTGTAAGACAAGGATATGAGCTTAAGTATCGCAGAATTCCTGTCCTCTGCTGGAGTGGGAGTAGCAGCCCAGCAAAAGATGAATCAAAGCAAAAAATGGATGCCCCCTATTGACCACCCCTGGAACGTCTGATCTGTATATTTTACAATCAAAACGAATCTCTATATAAAACAGAAACAGACTCATAGATAAAGAAAACAAACTATGGCTACAAAAGGGGAAAAGGATAGGGAGACGGATAAACTAGGAGTGTGTGATTAACAGATTCAAGCTACTGTAAATAAAACAGATAAGCAACAAGGGTTTACTGTATAGTACAGAGAACTATATTCTGTATCTTGGAATATACTTCAGATATATTCAGTATAATGGAAAATAATCTGAATATATATCTATATCTATATCTATATCTGTATATATATATCTATATATATATATAGTGAATCAACTGTAATTATAAAAAAAGAGATTTTGTTTCGGTAGCTGAAAAGTGATCTCTAAACATTGTCAGATCATAGTCATGCTAGCTTCTGGGAAAGTTGAGGGGATGAGTACATGTCAGGGTCAGCTTTCAGAAGTCAGGGAGGTTTAGATGCATGGTTTTTGTGTTTCCAAACGTCTAGAAAGTTGCTTTCCAGAAAGGGTCAGCAAACATGACCTGCAGGTCAAATTTGGCCCACTATCTGTTTTTATAAAGAAAGTTTTTTTCTTTTTTTTTTGGAATTTGCAGGTTATTTGGAAAATCAACAAATGATCACATCTTTCTTCTCCAAAACATTTAAAAAAATCTTACCAATCCATGTTTCTATCTATTTCAATATAGATAACAGTGGACATTCGGGCTTTGTTATATTCATAAAACATACAGAGTACAAAGCTTAGTAAACACAAAGAACACTGCTTGATTTATTTTCCCTGGTTAAGTGTGATTCGTGTTAAAAAATCAAAGCCAAATTCTTATGAAACTATCATAAAATGTGTCCTAGTTGTCTTAAATAATTGCATTTTACAGTTGGCATTTTCATTTGACCTCTGGACCAAGCCAGGAGTGACTCATGGGTCACTACAAATAAAACTCTAAAAACTGAGGGTAGGATTAAATAAAAACCTCATCCATGTTCTTCAGTCCAGAAACCAATGTGGTATATATTTGTCCTGAGCTAAACCTAGAATGTAACAAATCTCTTATTTGTAATCATAGCACAAACTTAAAAGTCTATAGAAGTGTAAGTAGATTTCCAGAAAGATTCCTTCCTAGATGACATTTTTGATATAATATGTGCTAGTCAAGGTATCATGTATTCCTTTAATCCTCTACTTCATTTCTAGTTCACCTGCTGTTCCATGTAAGAGGGATCATTATGCCTCATTTTCATGAAAGCAAGAAGCTAGGCAATATAATATCCTGAGATCATTTTCAGATCTGACAGGAATATGGGAGGCATTCATCGAAAATTAAGCCATGTCCTGGCTATTGTAAATAGAGCTGCAATGAACATTGTGGTACATGACTCTTTTTGAATTATGGTTTTCTCAGGGCATATGCCCAGTAGTGGGATTGCTGGATCATATGGTAATTCTATTTTTAGTTTTTTAAGGAACCTCCATACTGTTCTCCGTAGTGGCTGTATCAGTTTACATTCCCACCAACAGTGCAAGAGGTTTCCCTTTTCTCCACACCCTCTCCAGCATTTGTTGTTTGTAGATTTTTAGATGATGGCCATAGTGGGAAGCAGCCGCATAGCACAAGGAGATCATCTCGGTGCTTTGTGACCACCTAGAGGGGTGGGATAGGGAGGGAGGGTGGGAGGGAGACGCAAGAGGGAAGAGATATGGGAACATATGTATATGTATAGCTGATTCACTTTGTTATAAAGCAGAAACTAACACACCATTGTGAAGCAATTATGCTCCAATAAAGATGTTATAAAAAATAAAGGGAGAATACTTTCAATAAACAAACAGAAAAAAAAAAGAAAATTAAGCCAGTCATCATTTTATTTTCACTCTGCAGAATAGAATATAAAAATTAGGAAATTCCGTATCCTGTTAAGTCTCTGGAATTCTATCTGGAAGGTCTTGCTGCTTCCCGAATAAATAGTTCCATGGCCAAACAAGATGATTTCACATATATATGCACAAATATGCATGAACAATATAGAATTTCTGTGGCAATTACACTTGTTTAATGTTGTTTCAATCTGCATTTCTAGACTTATTTAAGAGCATAGTGCTTTCTTACAATTTTTTCTTTCAATGTATCTATTGATTTTAATGTTCTACAGGTTTTGATATATTTGATATAATGATGTCACAGAAACATTTTTTCATGTTGGAAAGAGGAAAAACTCTGTCCAATCCTTCTTCAAGTCACGTCCTACTCCCAAATTTTGCTTCTTTGAAAGAGTTAATGCAATTGGTAATATTCAATGATGACTACATAGTTCTCTTACCGGAGACCAGGGTCACTCAGAAATTAAAAGTCAGAGACATAGAAGGTTCTTTTTCTTTCTTCTTTTACCCATACTCTTGTTGACCCTCATTTTTCTCTTGAGCTGTATAAAGTACTGAGTTAGGATTGGGGTTTATGGTTTAAGGAGGTTTCATCATCCTTTAATCTGGGCTTCAATGAAGGTAGGCATATCAGAGAACTCTTCTGCTTGTGATGGGAGTAGGATTGGTGATAGGAGGACAGAGATCCAGCTAAGAATAATGCTAATTTGCTTTCCTTTGATATTGCCTCTTATTCATCTATCTCCTTATAGAATTTTTGGCCAAGAAGGATTTCAGACATTTCTTATCTCTCTGGCCATCTTCACATCACCAGAACTCACTTTGCATTCTAATACTTCGCCTGGTCAGCTTTGACATTTAGCTGCAGTCTGGATCTTACTTTAAGACATCTTTATTTTTCAACCAACTTTTTCCAGAACTCTTGTACTTATTCATAAGGGGCATGTTGACCCAGAGCAATAATGAGGGATATACTATGATAAAACTCTCAGTATATTTTATTAAGGGAAATGTGAAACTCAGTGGTATTTTCTGAGATTTGTATCATGGCTCTGGTGAATAAATCCTGAAAATGAATACTACGAACAGAGATCTTATTAGAAATTCTTTTAGTACATCGGTATCTTGATTGGTATCTCAAATATGTCACCCCAGGGAAATTTCTATATAAGCTTATGAGATGGAAGGGAATATGAGAGTGACTCTAAAATATCCCTGTAGTCAGTAAATATCAGTAAAAATATTTTTGCAGCTCTGTGTATTTGAGAACATCTAGCCCAATTTGCCTGCTGTGGGTACCACATGGTAATGTAATCCTATATTAGGGGTGCTAAGGTAGTCCTTATAGACCTTGTAAGGTACCTATTAAAACAATCTTTACAGAGACATTATGCTTGTGATATGTGATATCAAATTAAGAACAGAAGTCAGAAAATCTGAATCAGTTTCTAGCTCTACCTCATATTATCTATGAGAACTTGAGCTAGTGATTATACTCTCTGAAGCTCAGTCTCTTCACTTGTGAAAACAGGAATCACGATGTCCTTATTTCACCACAGGAATGATAAGAACAGCCAAATTTGAAAAGATATGGAAATTACTTTTTACATGGGAAAGCACTATGAAAGTGAGAATGAAAAATCTCAGAATAAACCTTAGACAAAATATAAAGGAAGTAAGTTTTTGTTCTGGTCCTCAGATTTCATTGTAGATAGCCCAAACACTCCCTGGTAGTCTAAAATATCTATGGTTGTAGACCAGATATGGTAAATATAATTCTAAGGTGACCCCCGTGATCTCTGCCCTTTGGTAAGTGTCTTGCTTCTAGCCAATAGAATGTAACAAAGGGAATGGTATGTAATTCTGTTGACAAAGCCACATTATATGAAAAGGGTGATGGTGACAGGACTACATTCCCTTGATCTCATTATGTTATACAAAACTCCCTCTATGCTAGTGGCTTTGAAGAAGCAAGTTGCCATGTTATGAAATGCCTATCAGGAATATCAAGTGGCAAGATTGCAGGGGACCTCAGGAGCTGATGGCCTCAGTCCTGCAACCAAAAGCAACTGAATTCTGCCAACAAGCACATGCTCTTGGAACAAGGTCCAGAACCTCAGATGAAACCACAGCAGTGGCCAATATCTTAATTGTAGCCTGCAGAACCCTAAGCAGAGGATCCCCTTAAACCATGTTCAGATTCCTGATCCATGAAAATATGAAGTAATAAATGTCTGTTGTTTTAAATCATAAAGTTTGTGGAAATCTGTTTTGTAGCCATGGAAAACTAATGCACCAGGTTATAGATCTTTCCTTTCACATTAAACCTAAACTGTCTGTTTTTCCAAAGCTAATCTGATTCATGAATTGACACTATGTTAATTGTTCAGTATTCTATTCTTCCTATTTAATATACATGGATGGTTAATATACATATACAGTAACTGTAAATGCTTTAATTTGATGGTTTTTAAAAGGAGTTACTCAGAGCATTAAAACGATTTCAAGGAGGAAACTCCAGGTTATAGATGGGTAAGCTATAGAAGAGGAACATGCAAAATAATTCCAGGTCTTGATATCTGCTTCTCTGCTATAAATGTAGCAATTCCTTTAGGTGTACAAGTTAGAAATTACTTTTAAAAATAGTTATTCTTATAAAATATTTGAAAATGACTTTCTTAATTCAAAGCATTAATGAATGGTGTGAAGGTTGAGTGAAGGAAGGTGTCATCATAATCCCAGTTCCAAGTGTGTATAGATAATCGATAAGGAAAGAAAGAAGAAAGGAAGGAGGGAAGGTAAGAAGGAGAGATTGAAACAATGCATATAAAAACACTAGGCTCCTAATAGACACTTAAAGTGTTAGCATTTAAAATAGTCTATTTTGTATATTTATGGAATTTCATTCTATACTGAAATTCATTCTCATTCATTTCATTCATTCTCATAATTTTGAGAAGCAAAAATATTTGTCTCTTTAAGGGGCAAATTGTAACCATATTAGCTCTTATTTTTTTTTTTTAGTTTAAAGGTGCTAAATTCCAAGCATATTAATAATAACCAATGGATAAAACATGAAATAAAACATGTTCCACTCTCTATACATAAAAAAGAAACCAATGATAGGTGAATGAACTGTCCACCTCGTGATTCTTTAATGACTGCTCTCTGTTAGGCTTACACATGTGCTAAGACCAAGTGACTTGACCACTGAACACGGCGCTCGCTGAAAGACATATTCAAAGAGATGTAAATTTCTTTGTAATTCTTTGGGCTAAAGGGTAAATGCATTAGAAAGTTAAAGCAATTGAAGTAGTTCACTTGTACTCACTGAATTGAGACACTTTTAGAGAACAACTAGGTTTTAAATGGTAAAATGGAACTCAAGTTTCCATGAACACAGAGAAGCAATTCCTGGCCTGATAGCAGTGCACAAATATAAGGTAGCTCCAGAGATGGGTTGTGGTTTTTAAGTAAGTTCATACTCCAAACCCAGTGAACTCTGAACTCATAACATTTTATATTAGTTACAGGGCTGGAAATAGCAAAGCACTTTAATGTGTCAACTCCTTTTATCTCCAGCATGTCTATCTTGGTTATAATGCAAAGCTAAACACTGGCTTTTATCTAATATACTTGCCAGAATCTTCAAACTTTCCCTTTGACATCCTTGCTATTAAAAAGCCAGGACCTTCAGCAAGTTGTAGACCTGTGGAAATACATTTTTTTGCTATTCAATCAAGTATGGGAAGATTTTAAGATGTACTTGAGACCTTAAGCTCCTGAGAAGTAAATAGGGATTTTTTCCCTTATAGGCTTCTAAGTCCCAGATTTCGTTTCCTATCTTTCCCAACTAAATTTTAAAATAAAACCATGGGAAAATGACTTTTGTCAGTGTTCATCACTGTACAAATTTTAGGAATCATTTAATTGGATCTTGTGTATCACTTGTGTAAAAATTGTTATATACAGTGTGGTAGGAAGGGAGGATGAAAAGGACGAAAGACTAGTCCAGTTTGACTAGGGAAACTGTATACGTCACTGATGATGTTCATAACTCGTTTTGAATATAAACAATTACTTGCTCAATTATTTCTGTCCTAGAAAATCAGTAAGAAAAGGGAATTTCTATACAACATAAAAGTACTGAGTAGCTAGTAAATAACTAAATTAATAGGTTGATATGAGAACTCACATATAATTGTGGTGGCCATGAGGATATAATGCTCAGTCATCTATTTGAGAAAAACTATTGCAAAGAGTTTGTTGGCTGACAGTCTGCAGTTGCTGAATCTAGGGATTTCTGTTAATGCTCCAGCCAATGATTGAGCACATTTGGGGTACTAGGGCTGGGTTATTTATGCCATCTGCTGAACCCCTCTAAAAAGCAATCTTGTCAGAGACCCACTGTTGTCCTGGCTAATATTTTCTCAGATCAGCTGATCTCTTTTACCCTTTTGTGTCAGTAGAAACTCTGTATAAAGAACATGTGTGATTATAATATTGAACTTAAGGTCTAGACCTAAAGTTGTGCTTTTCTATCATTTCATGAAATAAACCTAAAATAGGGACTTCCCTGGCAGTCCAGTGGTTAAGACTTTGTCTTCCAACGCAGGGGGTGCGGGTTCAATCTTCTAGGGAGCTAAGATCGCACATGACTTGTGCCAAAAATCCAAAACATAAAACAGAAGCAATATTGTAACAAATTCAATGAAGTCTTTAAAAATGGTCCACATCAAACAAAACAAAACAAAACAAAACTCTAAAATAGTAGCAGAGTTGGTGTTCTGGGCAGCTAGTGACTTGGTGGCTGCTTTTATTGTTGTTCTTTGTTTGTTTTTCCTTTTTTATGCATAAATGAAAAATCTTAGTACACCCTTAGTGGCAGGGAAACTGGACATGAGCTCAGCTAGGTGCTCTGTCGTGACCTAGATGGGTGGGATGGGGGTGGGGTGGGAGGGAGGTCCAAGAGGGAGGGGATATATGTATACATATAGTGGATTCACTTCTTTGTACAGCAGAAGCTAGCACAACATTGTAAAGCAACTATACCCCAATAAAAAAATTTAAAAAGAAATAAGAGTGGCTTGGTGGTTCAACTAGAAAATAATATAAAATATTTTCTTACCGACTGTCAGTTCCTTCTGCAGTGTAATGGAGATCCCTGAAATGGATAGTTCTTTACAATACAATAATGGTTAGTCATTTTTCTTATAATCTTACATAGGTCAATGAGTGTCTTCACACTTCTGATGCTTTAAATGATGATGACTTTCTTCAGAACTGGTATTAGGGGTACTTCTTTGGTGTTTAGGATTGTTTTTCACTTGAAATCAAAAGTGTCATTTATATTTGAACAGTCATTACCATAGTTCTGTTAAACATCATCCCAAAGAATTGTGTACAGATGGCATCTGTTGTATGAAAACTAAGCAAAATCATATTGATCTCAGTTGCACTTTGCCTACTAACATTTGCATCATAAATGTAGAGCTTAGATATCACACAGTGCGAAAAGAGTGAACAACTGATACTTCTGTTCCACCAAATGACAAACTCAACAGCTTCACTTACATTACTTTAGGTCTAGATAACTGAGATGTTATGTCCCGAGAATATGAATCTCTTCATTTCTTGTGTTTATAGCCTTGAAATTGATATCCTAAGTGTGAACAGGAAATTATGCTAATATGGGGTTAAATGATCATTTGTTAACTTGGTGGAATTTTAAGAAGAGGATTTGTTTGTCTATTGCATGTAAGCATGAATCTCCAGGTGTCTAAAACTCATATGTTAAAACTCATAGGTTCTTAAGTCACAGGGCATAGGCTTACCCCAGTACTGTGACAACATGGCTCATCCCAGAAATTACTACGTAAGGGCAGCTTGCCCACAAAGAAGAATACAGTGATATGATAAATTCCGGATAGTTTTGGGTTTGATGATGGTCAGAACCTTCACATTTTATTACGTTCATTTTTTATCAGTGTGCACTGTGTACTGAAAAAGAGTTGTAATACTTGAAAATAGGCACTCCTATATCCATATAGCTTACTATCAGGAATAAGAATTAAGGCAGTCTTCATCAACATGACTATACTATTTGTTCCAGAAAAATCCTTGCTGAGAGATAAGATTACAGACCAGTAAATAATTTCATTAAATGCTTTACAAATTTCCCTTGAGTCTTATGTTTCCTTCTATGTTCTAAGCTATAGTTTAAAGTTCTCAGGATAAATTTGTTTTAGTGAGTAGAACAGAGAACCCCGTGCTCTGTTTCCCCAGATGTGTAGGAGAAGTGGTATGTTGGTTATTCCAAGACAGAGTTAAATATAATCATCAGAAAACCTTGCTCCCATGTGCCTCTGTCAGCAGTGCTGTTGGAGGAAGGAGGTTCACATTCCAAACAGCCAAGGCATCAGTTGTATTTAGACAGCTCAGAAGCCACTTTTCCTGCTGTTTGGGGAGTTGCTCATTTGGCTCGCTTCTCGGGGTTTATTGGTCTGGGCTTATTGGTCTCATAGCATTAACTGTTAAATGCCTTGTAGGTATCCTACCACACCCTTAAATATATACAAGTGGAGGGCCCCCCCCATGGGATATTAATCACATACACACGTAAACAACTTAAATAGCCTGAGAAAGCCCTAAAAGGTATTACCAGTGATAATGGATATGCAAAAAGATCCCAGGGAGCTCTTACAAAGTCAGAGTACTGAAGCACTAAGCCCTCTACAGCTGTAGACTGAAGAAGGCAATAGGAGAACTCTCACCAGTACCCCACACAACAGTTTTATGTCAGTATCTTGAATCTGCTCATGGGCCTATTAGCTCAAGAAGGAGTTACCAGCTTCAGGGTAAGGCTATTTAGTACATGCAATTATTATTCAGAAAAAAAACTCCTTTGCATTAAAGAATAATACTAATATCTACAATTTATTGAGCATTTACTGTGAGAAAGGGACTCTTTCCAAATAAGTGCCTTACATTCTTTACCTTATATAAGTACAAAATTAAGCTGGCAATATTGGTACAACTGTCTCCATTTTATGATCGAAGGCAGTGAGGCTCTCAGAGATCAAACAGTTTTGTAATATCAAAAAATAAGTAAGTGATAACCTGAAATGAGAACCTCATCATTCTGACTCTGAGTTTTACTTATAACCAATGCATTATACTGATGAAACTGTCTTCTTCAAAGGCATATAGCCCCTGACTAGTGGATTTGGGTCTGTACAAACACATGGATTTTCAAACATTGCCCAAGTAGCCAATGGCATATATTTTTTCTTGATGGTATTTATTCTGTGAAAATTTCTCTGGTCCAGAAATACCAACCAACAGAATTATGTTGAATCACACAGTTCCTGGCTTCTTAAGCCATGTCTTCTAGCATCTTGTCTATCTTCTCTGAATCTTGACTCTTATTTATTGGCTAGCGTATATATAATCTCCATTTCTCATCTCATGGTCTCTTTCAGTGGATTCCCAATTCTCACTAAGCAATACTAGAATTATTCCTCTAAAATGGACATTTGTCTTTTTCTTACTCAATCTCTATTCCCGCTTCTCTTTCCAAAGTGTAGCCAAATGCTTGTCTTGTAGCCGCTGCTTTTTGCATAGCCTATATATCTTCCAAAGCCGACCTCACTTTCAAGTACAGTTATAGGCTCTGATTATTTTAGTCCAGTCAATATAGGTCATCACCTTGCCTATGTTTAAGGGTGGTTTGAGGGGGAAAATGATTTCAGCTAGAACTCCCAGTTTGAATTCCTTGAAATATTGTTGATAAGCCCTTTGATAAAACCTTTCTTGCTTTGCTGGACATGAATGAGTGAATATATAGCTCCAATCATAGTGGATAGTCATGGCCTATACATAAGATCAGCTCATTTTAGAATAAAAGCTGTTATTTTGGTTTTCAGGCAAGAAAGAGAGAAAGGGACTAGACATTTGATACCATAATTGGGCTTCTAGAACCATGAACTCTGAGGTGTACCTTAATTGGATCTCTAGTTATAATATCCAGTTAGGCCAAAAAATCCCTTTACTGTTTATGTTAATTTGAGAAGGACCCATATAATATGCAAACATAAGGGGACTAACTGATGTAGAATTTGGCATCAGAATGTGAGGGGTTATCAGAAATGCAGTGTGGAGAACTGTCCAAATTTATCTCAGGCTGGAAAGTTGATGACCCTCCTTAGGTGTCTGTGTAATTGGTTAGATTGTTGCTTTTGTATGTTAGGATGCAAACCATGCCTTTTAAGGGCATAGCATTAAGAGACTGTGAAGAAAATTCATGGGGTTGGAGTGTACTGGTTCCTTCTCCTGGCCTTCAGTGATTTCCTATAAGCAGAGAAAGTTCAGGCAGAGAAAGTTCTATTCCTCATAGAGAGGGGAAAAAAAGAAATACTGCTTTGCTGAGAAAGGCCTAAGGCCTTTTTTTTTTTTTTTTTTACTATAGTCTGTAATATTAGTTAATAGATAATGCGATAATTTTGATCCTGCTTGAACTGAAAATTTTTTTCTCCCTCATACTAAATACTGTATACGCAGAATCGGAAAATGGGCTCTTAACAGAGGATATAACTGGAAAAGAAAGAGCACTTCTGTCTCAGTATCTCAAGGAAGACTCCTAACATGTAGTTTGAACTAGCTTAATCCACCTCTGAGCCATTCTTAACTATGACCAGAAAAATGAAATGCACTGACTGATTTAAATCAACTAGATCTTTTTTTTTAAAAAAAAGCTTTGTTAAGGTATAATTGATATACACAAAACTGTATGTGTTTAATGTACACAATCTGATGAGTTTGGACATATACATACAGAATGAAATCATCACTGAAATCAAAGTAATAGATATATCTATCTCCTCTAAAATTTTCTTATGTCCTGCTGTGATTTTGTTTGCTTGTTTGGTGATAAGAACACTTTATATGAGACCTATCCTCTGAACAAATATTAAGTTCATGACACAATAAGGTTAACTATAGACAGTATATTGTACAGACAATTTTAAGAACTTATTGGTCTTGTATAACTAAAACTTTATACCTATTGAACAACTCCCTATTTCCCCTTCCCCCAGCCTCTGGCAACTGACAATCTATCCTGTGTTTCTATAAGTTTGCCTGTTTTATACACTGCATATATGTGGAATCATGCAGTATTTGTCCTTCTGTGACCGGCTTATTTCACATATTCACAATAACCAAGATATGAAAACAAACTAAATTGATGGATTTTGGATAAGAAAATATTGAATATACGTACAATGGAATATCATTCAGCCATAAAAAAGAAAAAAATCTTGTCATTTGTGACAACATGGATGAACCTCAGAGACATTATGCCTACTCAACCAGATCTTAACCCCTGGTATTTGGACATACTAGTGGATACTCACTGAATAGCTGGGTATACTTAGATAAGGGAAGGTGGGCGTGAATTATGGCTGTATAATCAATAAATTTCCACCACAGACCCTCTCTGTGATTAACCAGCATCCATAAACACCATTATTATCATAAAAACATTTTCAAAACCCCTTACTTTCTTTCCGAATAGAGACCACACGATACATCATATCTGACGTGTATCCAGCTACACACACAATGTCTAACTGGGAAATGCAGTAATTGTCTTTCTGTATATCAGCCCAACTGCTTACCTAGAAGAAGGTAGAGAAGCCTGGCCCAAAAGTTTCTGTGCAGCCATTTGTAGGATTTGTTTACTATGGGCGCAGGTTAAGACAAGGCATACATATTCCAAGCAAGGAGGATTTCAAAGACCAGAGAGATAAAGCAAACTAAAGATTTTAAGGGAAAGTCCAAACACTAGGAGACACATACAAAAAGCCAGAATCAGAACTAGAAGGTACACTTAATTGAAATTGCAGAAGTGGGAAGTAACACATTCTACATAACGGATTGGCAGGGACATGTCGAAGGTTTCCTGAGTGATGTCTAGGCTGTTGCTCACTGAGCAGTGGACGGTTTCCATCTTACCCAAAGTAAAGCAAAAGCCCCTACATGACCTACAGAGACATCCACTGCCATCTGTCACCAATCAGCTACCTTTCACTCTCCGCTCCAACCACTGACTCCCTTACTGCTTTTTTGGATACTCCAGGCTTGCTCCCACCTCAAGCACTTAACATCTGCTGTTTCCTCTATCTATATAACGCTGTTTACTCAGATGTCTACATATCTTAATCCTTGATAATTCTTTAGATCTTTAGTCAAAAGTCAGCTTATCAGAAAGGCTTAACCCTGGCCATTCTCCCAAAACTTTCGCCAATCACCCTCCACCCCCATACTTCATATCTTCTTTTATTGGTTCATTTTTTCCTCCTTCGTACTTATCACTAAATACTGTATATATTTTGCCTATTTACATTGTTTATAGCAGTCTTCATTTCTAGAATGTGAGGTCCATGTGGGATTTTTGTCTGTTCAGTTCACTTTTGTATCCCTAAGGCCTTAATCAACTTTACAGTTTGGCATCACTGAATAAAAATGCATTGAATGAATGAATGAGTGAGTCAAGCGGTCAAAAAGGGCCAGAGGCAGGACAGGTAGGGCTTGGAATGGTAGGCCTGCAACTCCAGGGGATACATTAGAGAGAATCTCAGCTACCAAAAGAGCCGCTCCCCCAGAATATCCTATGTTTACCAATTATGGTATGCCTGTTGTAGCTCATTCAGTGAATATATGTGGAAGGGTAATTGTAAACTCTGACATAATTGTGAGAGAATACTTGTGAATAATTGTGACAGGGAAGAAGTAGTGAGTAGTTACAGTACCTGAAAGAGTAGTGTTCTGTGTGAGGAAGAACAGGGTTTGTTTATTCCTTGTATCACTGCAGCTCTTTATAATACAGACCCAGTACTCTAGAGAATTCTCCACCCAGCCATTTACCTTGACAGAGGAGAGCTCATTGAAGGAAAATCTATCTCTTTACTGAGCTTTGCAGCCCAGAAGTATAAACCTTACAATAGAGAGAAGGAGACAGAGTCCTGTCTCATGTTCTACCAAACGGAAAGTCCATTCACATCTTCACTTTGTCTAGTCTGTATTTTGGAGGAGATGCTAGGCACTGTCTATCTTCCCTTTGTTGGAGGCAGAATTCCTGAAATGATGCCAAATCTGCTGGACAGTGTCACTCTTTCCACTCTATAATTCTAAAACGATAAGCAGCCCATTTCCCCTTGTGAGATTTCCTGGGCCTTAAACTTCCCTCACTCTCTCCCTTCTACCCATGATAAATCTGAACTTGGGTTTAATTTATAACATAGATGAGACTTGACTTAATTGTCACCATGTCATGAGGGTTTCCAACAATAACAATATCACAACAAAGAAAAACTTTAAAACTGCTACAAATCTAACCTGTTCCTTTAAGTCCAGGTCTGATTCTCTTCCAGCATGCTCTGAGGCACACTTTGGCAGGGAAAATCAATCATATTTTGTTTTCAAGGAAGATACTGAAGGAAAAATGAAAAAACATAGAAAAATCGTGAGCATATTATTGACTAACAATATTCAAATATTCTCTTTAAAAGGAGAGGATTTTTTAGTGTAATGCAAGGATTTTGATTCCCATGATATGTGCACTCAACTTGAGTGTTTTTGTTCTCTTTGCATGTAAACATCTTTGTTTCTCTACCTAGAAACAAAGATTTAAAAGGCTTTAAAATTCAACTTTCACACTTATTCATAAATTAATTTTAGAAGCATAGGACCCAGAAGTATATATGCTGCCTACATCTGCCTTCAGGCCCCAGGCTTAGAAAACATTTACACAAGGAAGATGTCACTGCTCTCTTCCAGCTTCCATTTTATGGTGCCTTGTCAAAATTCTCTCTACTGCTCATAGACATTTCATGTGCTTTCTCTACTTGTAGGAGTAGCATTGCTTCATAGTAGAGAGCTGAGGCTTTTGATCCAAAGGAAAACATAATATTTCTCTAAACTTTCAAACTTAGAGTAGTGTTTTACAGATTTTTCTGATGATAAGAATTTTTAGGATACAGATTTCCAGGTTCTAAATCTGGAGATTCTGATTCAGTCGGTCAGTTATGATATCTAGGAATCTATTCAGTGAACATTTACCAAAGATCCAGGTGATAAGTTAGAAGCCATTGACCTCTGGAGCATATCAGAATGGAGTTTATTACAGCAAAGTGTGAAATAATGAGGCTTTTTTATTATATGTCTGTAACTCTTTTTATACAGAATATCATGTAACTCTTTGGTTAAGAACACGGTCTTTGGTTCCAAACCTGGTTTCAAATAATGGCACTACCACTTATGTAATCTATGACTCTGGTGAATTTCTTCAATGGGTAAAAATAGTGCAACCTCATAGAATTTTTGGATGGATTGAATTAGGTAATCCACAAAAAATCCTATGAACAAGTGCCAGGTAGTATTTAGCACTCAATAATAGCTATTAATAGTCCTGTTATTATTGCTATTAACACTATTAAGTGAATGCCAAGAGTTGTATTATGGCTAATACAGTTATCCTGTTAGACATATTAAAGTAAAGCCATAGCTCTGTGTTTAAGGTTTTCAGGGTTTTACCTGAAGAGTGAAATTTTGTGCTGTCAGGCAACTTTGAAAAAAATCATACTTTTTAAAGGGCTGATAGAATAGAAAGGTAAAACTCCAGGTAAGCTTCAGAGTTGTAGTAAGGTCCTCTTGTCTTTGGCAAATAAAATTTAACATGTTTGGTGAGAAGTCTCGATTTTGTGACATAAGAAGATGAAGAGGGAAAAACAAAAACTTATTTTATTGGCAGTGCAACCTGATACTCAATATATGCTACTTTCATTGACTCTGATAACAGTTGGGATTGGTGTTTATATCTGTATTGAAAACTGAAGGAAGAATGGCTCAAATAAGTTAATAACTTGTCTGAATTTACTTACTCTTAGTTTGTCAGAGAAACTATTTGAGCTACAGTTATTCTGACTTGTCTAGAGTAGAGGAAACCTAGGTGCTAGGTCAAAAATGGAAATCAGCCATGGTGTTTATGAAGCTGTGGAGTCAAAGGGCAGATGTTATGAGTTTTGTTTGCTTTTTAAATTTTTATCTTTTACAGCTTTGTTGAGGTATAATTGATATACAAAAACTGCACATATTTAATGTATACAATTTGATCAGTTTAGACATATGCATATGCATATAATACCATCACCACAATCAAGGTAAATGAACATATCCATCTCCAAAGTTGCCTGGGTGTCAATTTATGTGTGTGTGTGTTTTTAATAGTGAGGTTACTTACTGATAGTATGAGATCGCATACTATTGTATAATAGTATGAGATCTGCCCTGTTAACAAATTTTTAAGTGCACAACACCATATTGTTAATTATAGGCATTAACTTGTGCACAGCTACAACTTTGTTCCAACTCCCCATTTCCTCTTCCCACATCTCCTGGCAACTAGCAGTCTACTTTCTGCCTCTATAAGTTTTACTATTTCAAATACCTCATATAAGTGGAATCATGCAGTATTTGTCATTCTGTGACCAACTTATTTCACTTATAGTAATGTATTCCAGGTCCATCCATATTGCTGCAAACAGTAATTATTTCCTTCCTTTTTAAAAAGCCTGAAAAATATTCCATTTTATATATACCACATTTTCTTTAATCATTTATCTTTCAAAGGACCTTTGGATTGTTTCTGTATCTTGGCTATTATGAATGAGGCAGCAATGAACATGAGGTTGCAGATATCTCTTCAAGATCCTAATTTCAATTTCTTTTGAAACATATCCAAGACTGGGATTGCTGTATCATATGATAGTTCTATTTTTAATATCTTAGGAAACTCCCTACCATTTTCTATATTGGCTATACCATTTTACATTCTCACCAAAAGTGTACAAGTATTCCGATTTCTTCACATCTTCACCAACATTTGTTATCTTTGGGGGTTTTTGTTTTTGTTAATAGCTATCCTAACAGGTGTGAAGTAATATCTCATTGTGGTTTTGATCTGCATTTCCCTGATGATTTGATGTTGAGAATCTTTTCATATACCTGCTGGCCATTTGTATGTCTTCTTTGAAGAAATGTATATTCAAGTCCTTTGCCCATTTTTTAAGTTTGATTGCTTGTTTGTTTGTTTGCTAATGAGTTTTACAGGTTCCGTATATATTTTGGAAAAATGTTTATGTTCTTAAAAAAAAGATCAAACTCTGCTTTTGGTTTGTGTTTCTGTTAGTCTCTGTAGCCATTTCTTCTTTATTATTCCCTTATGGTTTAGTACAGACGTTTTGTGTGTGTGTGTGTGTGTGTGTGTGTGTGTGTGTGTGTGTGTGTGTGTGTGTGTACTTTCAGCTTTACAAAGAAAAACCAAGGAGAGGACATATATGGATAGTTGGGCAAGAACAATATTATCATTATAATCATACAAACTAGCAGTTATTGAGACTTTATAAAAATAATGGCCCAAGAACATCATATTCATTATCTGATGTAATAAGCCAACAGAAATCCAAGGTATGTGTTATTATTGTGGTAGATAATTGATTGGCTGGCTCAACATTTGTTCTAATTTCCTTCTGTAAGCTTTCTTTGGAAGGTTAAAATCTTACCTTCTTGATGCTCCCCCTTGAAACCAGCTTTCTGCATTTTGTTGAGTATGCCAATCTGATGTACTTGCACATGACTAGAACGTGGAACTATATTAAATGGGGTAAAGGGCAAGCTACAAGCATTTATTTTGGTGGTGTACATTATCACATGGTACTATGGTCAAATGCTTCCTGATTTCATGGCTTACTTTAGCTCTATGCCAGTTTTCCACATAATGGGAGGAAGAGTGGGATTCTGGGACCTGATTTGTTCTTGAACTTCAACTTGTTCAAAGGAACTAGGTAGTTCTTTTGTTCATCCCGTGGACTTTTTTAAACACTTAAAACCTGTCTGCTTAAACTAGCTAGAGGTTTTCTTTCGTGTTTAAGAGAAACATTAAAGATACACTTATTATTGCTTTTTTTACAGAAGTTGAAAGTGAGGCTTAGAGAGCTCAAGTAAATTGCCCAAGATCATTTCACTAGTAAGTACTAGAGCCAGGAACACAAGTATGTCTGCCTGCAGAACTCAAATTCAACCTCTACCCTGTATTTCATTTTAATCAAGGTATATAATAGGCAATATATTTCTAAGGATTGGTATTTTGAAGTGAGTAAAGCAAGCAGTTGTACTGGGATGGTGAACAGTAGAAAGGTAATGTCAAAATATAAGACTCTGCATTTTGCTTTATTAGTTAAATGCAGTTTTCTATTTCATGGTTTTACTCCTCATTTGGGACAGTATTACTGTGGTTTAAAAATTTTTCTTGTCTTAACAGCTAAGAGACTGTCTTAGTTTTGACAGTCTCTTTCGATTTTTTTTTTTTTTGAATGGAAGAAAGCTAGTGCTGCAAGTTAATATAGTGTATTTATTTCAACTCACCTGAGGGGAACAGAGTAGAGAGAATACTGAGTGACTTAAAAATGATAATATGTGGAGTTGAAGACAAGAGCTCTGGTCCTAACTTTTTACTTATAAAACACATCATCTCAATTTTCACTTAATTTCTCTGAGTCAGTTTTCTTTACCTGTGAAATGGGATAATGATGTGTACCTCAGGGGGGAGGTGTAAATCATGTAAATTAATAGGTAGGCAAGTGGTTGGTAAACTACACATTCTTAATCATGTGCTCACTCTTGTCAATATTAAAGAGTATAAGAAAGCATCAAATTATTAACTTATAATCATCCAACCTTAGTATGTTCTTATAAAAGAATATATGTTAAATTCTCTCATTCTTTTTGTAGTTATTTTAGTGTACTCAGACATAAATTGTAGGATGGTGATTTTAAATGCACTTAGAATGTTGAAGACATTGATTGCCAAATTTGGGGCAATAGTTACAAAAATCAATAATCACTTAGCATAAGAAGCCCCCGAAAAAGAAAAAGACAAATAGAATTATACTGGAATTCAGAAAGCTGTCAATGAACATGCAAGGAGCTTCCCAACTGTGTAAAATAATATTGGAAGTTAGTTTTATCAGTCTAAATATAATAACAAAATCAGCAAATGATGTCCATGAGTTAGGTACTATGCTGTTAACACTTAAGAAAAATGGCTATTGTTAATTCCAATTTGTTGTACATCAGAAATAAATTAGATTGAGTCAGTATATGAGGTAACATGTCCTTTTATTCAAATGTGTTAGTTGAAACAAATAGAACAATTATGTAAAAAGGCATCTAACAATTCAGTGTTTCATAGCACAGGATATAATTATTAGAACTGATTAAATCTTGTTTTATTACAATTAATTATCACAAATATGCTTTCTGGTAATTTAAGGACATGTTTCAAGTTTTCAATAGAGATATCCCATTCTCAGTGAGATTCATTAAACATCAATTGTTCCAAAATATAAATAATTTTACAAAAATGAATTAGGATGAATTGGATGAAGGTGGTCAAAAAGCACAAACTTCAATTTATAAGATAAATATGTACTAGGGATGTAATGTACGTGATGACTATAGTTAACACTGCTGTATGGTATATGTGAAAGTTGTTAAGAGAGTTGCTTCTGAAAGTTCTCATCACAGGGCAAAAACACTTTTTTTCTTTTCTTATTTTTGTATCTGTAAGATGTAAGATCATCATCTGTAAGATGATGGCTGTTCACTAGACTTATTGTGGTAATCATTTCACAATATATGTAAGCCAAGTCATTATGTTGTACACCTTAAACTAATACAATGCTGTATGTCAAAGATATTTCAATAAAACTGAAAAAGAAGAGATATGGAAAAGGGAAGAGATAGTCTTCCCTTACATAATATACATATATAACATATATTTAGCACTATCTGTGTGCCAAACTTTGTACTGAGTACTTTATATGCATCATCTCATTTTATTTTTTCCCCCAAGGGAATAATAATATATATTATGATAATTTTACATACGTTATACACATGTATAATTCCATCTACATTTTTAACATAAGAAATAATTATATTCTTTAGGGATACATACCTATGTAACAGGTATAAATAAATTTGAATCATCAGATGCTACCTATGGTGACAGTGATGACGGTCGTTTCATCTGCAAGGTAGGGAGATAAATGTGAAATGGAAAGGATTTTCCGTGGGTTTCAACGGTCTTGGTAATGTTTTATTTATTAAGTTGGAAGCTATTCAGTTGTTCATCAGATGCTACCTATGGTGACAGTGATGACGGTCGTTTCATCTGCAAGCTAGGGAGATAAATGTGAAATGGAAAGATTTTCCGTGGGTGTCAACGGTCTTGGTAATGTTTTATTTATTAAGTTGGAAGCTATACAGTTGTCCATTGTATTAATTTTCATGTATTGTGATATGTCTTAACCAGTTCTAATTATATTTAAAAGAAAATCATTTTTCCTTCAGTTATTGAAGGCTCCTATCCATCCATTTATATTTTCCAAGGCTGCTGGTAAGTAGGTTGATGCCATTTTCAGTTCAGATGATTTTAATGAGAGTCATTGCCTTGTCGTTTTCCTACTCTCTGCTCTTCTATCATTTCACAGTGATGTGCCTTTGGTGTGGTTCTTTTTCAGTTATCTTTTCTGGACACTGCTATATCCTTTCAGTATGGAATATGGGCACATTTCCTTTAATTGTGAGACATCTGAATAATCTCTTTAATATTATCCTCATCCATTTTCTCTGTTCCCCTTTTCTGGAATTACTGTTATTTGGATTTTAGACCTCCTGGACTAAATCTCTGATTTTCATATAATTACTCAGCAATTTTTGACCTATTTGTCTTTCCATTCTATCTTCTGGAGGTTTTTTCTAAATTTATCCTATAACCCTTCTAGTGAATTTTTCTTCTATCATATTTTTAATTTCAAGGAAGTTTTTCTTAAATTTCTATTTCTATAATGTCATTCCTTCTTATTTCATGGATACAGCATCTTTTCATATCCACTAGAATGTTAAACGTATTTTTGTATTTTTCCCACTCTTGACATTGTATCTTTTCTTCTGAGTTTCTTTTCTTTTTTTTTAACATCTTTATTGGAGTATAATTGCTTTACAATGGTGTGTTAGTTTCATTTAATTTTCACAGTAACCATTTGGAGTGGATCTTAATTAGGTAATTTACAAATGAAGAAATTGAGATTCAGGCTGGTGATATAGTTGTTCAATAATAAAGGTTGGTTTTTAACCAAAATCTATCTAATTCCAAAGCTTTATTCTACTCTCCACGGAACCCGGCCTTTCTGAATGGGCAGAATTTGAGCAAAACTTAGAACCAGTTTACTGTGGGAATGTAATCATACACTCTCCTCAATGTAATGATATTTCACATCATTACATTAATGTAAGATGTTTACATAATAGAAAAAAAATGGTTTTTGGAAAAGCATGATCCTCAAAGCTGAAAAGGACATCAGGATCATCTATACTTTGTGTATGAATTTTTGGAAGAAGAAACATTTATGTATTAAATCATTCACTCAAAGAACACATCTTATGCTGGACACTGCTAAATGCTAGGAGGCCCAGATTGGTGAAGGGATATGTTTAAGTCATGGGGATAGTCATCAATACTGAAGCTGAGGTCAAAATCTTGATCTTACTTCTCCAGCCCCAGGTGCCTTCATTATCTGTGTCAAGCTAACCCACCACATCGTGAACACTCATGTTTCTTAAAGATAAACCTCTACATGTACACATAAACGTGCAAACCAGGAGGTGCAGCATTTCATGGCACAATATCCTAATTTTGAACACAATCTTTTACTACTTAATATCTATGTTACTATAAATTCACCATTATTAACTTTTCCCCTTGATATAGTGTGTCATTTACACACGTGTAAAAATATATTTTAGTAATATAACTGCTTGACAATACAGTTTTTCATTTATTCAACATTTGGCAAGTATTAAGGAGCAGTATGTATCAGGTATCATTCGAGGTATTTGGGATAATTCAGGGAACAAAACAGACAAAGTTCTCTGCCTTTGTAGAGCTTGAATTACAGTATGGGAAATAGTCTTAATAATAAACATTAAAGGATTCTAAATTATGTAGAATGTTAGAATGTAAAAAGAAGAAAAATAAGACTGAAGCAGGTTACGGAGGGTTACGGAGGGTAACTGGTCTGGTTGGGAAGTGTAATTGGGAAGTGTAATTGGGAAGTTGTAATTTTCATTGGTGGTAAGTAGGAACATCCAATGTACAGTCCATAAGGTGAGAACATACCTGGCATTGCTGGTATGCATGGGATCATGAAGGGTAAAAACAATGTCTTAAGTTTTGCCCATAACTATGGACATGAGCATTTTCTTCTTATATTCTATTCCATATTCCTATGCTAAAATTACACAGGTAAAGTCATAAGAGGTATCAGTATTCATAGAAAACACAAATATGCTTTATGAATTTTAGAACAAAAATGAGCCAGTTTGCCACATAGTACCACCTGCTTTCTCTTGACTTAGTCCATTTAAACATTTTTGTTTATATCAAATGTCACAATATTTTGAATTAAGGTATATGGAATATAATGTAAAACAGCATTTGAAATTCTGCTTACATTAACATTTAGCATTGGTTCAGGACATTATTATTCTAAAATGTTTTATGCATTTGCAGTATAGGAAATCAGGTTTGTTTATTTTAACTGGCTTACCACTGTCTCCCCACCTACCAAGTAGAAGAGTGACAACACAAGCCTCCATACCCTGATACCAAATCCTTTGCTCTTGGCACTATTTTGAGAGAAAGATTTCCTCTTATATTTTGTCTAATGGCATTATGTTTTCTTATTTATTGACAAAGAGCACATTTTGTCACCAAACATTTTTCAAATATGCTTAGAAACTGAAAAGAGAAAACAGATGGTGCCCTCTTTATAATACCCTAGCTTTTCAAACCATGTCAGACCTATCAGGAGACACTATCTAGTGTGCTCTATACCTATCTAAAGCATCTATTTTGGAAAGTTTTTATAATGTTCCACTCTGAGCTTCTAGTTCCTTAAATATCCTACATCAGAAGGATGGTTCAGAGGCATTAATGTACATGACAATAGTTACCCATATATTCATTATAAATAGTTATAGACATCAGAGTAATTATGTTTGACAGTTGAATTTTGGGTATAGAAGCAAAAAAACTTTTTTTTAAAGTACAGTTCTTGAATCTTAAGTCATACTGAATTCAAGTCCATAAATTAAAACTGAAATATGTGGTTCATTTTATGTTTATGTCAGCAGTGGATAGATATGTTTTTATTAAATACACATATATATCCCATTATATTTTTAGACTTGCATCAGTTAATATACATGCAGGTTTAAGAGGTGAAAACCCAACTCAAAATGACTCATATAATGAAGGAATTTCATATAATTAAAGAGTTATACAGGGCTTCCCTGGTGGCGCAGTGGTTGAGAGTCCGCCTGCCGATGCAGGAGACACGGGTTCGTGCCCCGGTCCGGGAAGATCCCACATGCCGCGGAGCGGCTGGGCCTGTGAGCCATGGCCGCTGAGCCTGCGCTCCAACATACCGCGGAGCGGCTGGGCCTGTGAGCCATGGCCGCTGAGCCTGCGCGTCCGGAGCCTGTGCTCCACAATGGGAGGGGCCGCAGCAGTGAGAGGCCCGCGTACCGAAAAAAAAAAAAAAAAAGAGAGTTATACAATTCTTCACTTTCAAGATTGGTTAAGCAACAAAATAATGTCAACAAAGGTCCATGCTCCTTTCATTTTTTTATGTATTTAGGTTTCCTAGCTCTCCTCAGAGTATAAGGTCACTTCTTTCATGGTAATGATAAAGTGCTACAGCTCCAGATAACATATAACTCACAAAACAATAAAACTATGGGAAGAGGCAGAAGGGTCTCTCTCTCCCTCTCGTCTGTCTCTGCCTCTCTTGTTCTCTCTTTCTCTCTCTCTGGCTCTCTCTTTACCTCATATGATGAAAAGCACAGATATTGTACAAATGAGTTTTGACATATAATTTGTGTAACTAATACTTAAAATGGGATAGAGAACATAACTATCACCTCAAAAAACTCCCCATGCCTATTTCCAGTCAATTCCTGTCCCAAAAGGCAAGCACTGTCATTACAGGCGTACCTTATTTTAATGTGCTTTGCTTCATTGCTCTTCATAGGTATTCTGGGTTTCTTACACATGGACGGATTTTGGCAACCCTTCATCGAGCAAGTCCGTCAGCACCATTTTTCCAACAGCATTTGCTCATTTACTGTCTCTGTGTTACATTTTGGTAATTCTTGAAATATTTCAAACTTTTCATCATTATTATACTTGTTGTGGTGATCTGTGATCAGTGACCTTTGATGTTACTCTTGTAATTATTTTGGGGCACCATAAACCATGCCCATATTAGACCGTGAACTTGATAAATGTTATATGTGTGTTGATTGCTCCACCAACCAGCTGTTTCCCCATCTCTCTCCCTCTCCTTGGACCTCCCCATTTCCTGAGACACAACAGTATTGAAAATAGGCCAGTGAATAATCCTACAATGGCCTCTAAGTGTTCAAGTGAAAGGAAGGTTTGCTTGTCTCTCACTTTAAATTGAAAGCTAGAAGTGATTAAGCTTAGTGAGGAAGACGTGCTGAAAGTCAAGATAGGCCAATAAGTAGGCCTCTTGCTCCAAACAGTCAAGTTGTGGATGCAAAGGAAAAGTTCTCGAAGGAAATTAAAAGTGCTACTCTAGTGACACACAAATGATAAGAAAGCAAAACAGCATTTTGCCGATATGGAGAATGTTGTAGTGGTCTGGATAGGAGATCAAACCAGTCATAACATTCCCTTAAGTCAAAGCGTAATCCAAAGCAAGGTCCTAACTCTCTTCAATTCTATGAAGGGTGAGAGAGGTGAGGAAGTTGCAGAAGAAAAGTGTTAAGCTAGCAGAGGTTGGCTCACGTGGTTTAAGGAAAGAAGCCGTTTCTATAACATCAAAGTGCAAGGTGAAGCATCAAGTGCTGATGTAGAAGCTGAAGCAAGCTATTCAGAAGATATGGCTGAGATGCTAATGAAGGTGGCTACACTAAACAATAGTTTTCAGTGTAGACAAAACAGGCTTTTAGTGGAAGAAGGTGTTGTCTACCACTTTCATAACTGGAGAGGAGAAGTCAATGCCTGGCTTCAAAGTTTCTAAGGACATGCTAATTCTCTTGTTAGGGGCTAATGCAGCTGGTGACTTCAAATTGAAGCCAATGATCATTTACCATTCCAAAAATCCTAGAGCCCTTAAGAATTATGCTCAGTCTGCTCTGTCTGTGCTCAATACTGTAAATGCAACAACAAAGCCTAGATGGCAGCACATCTGTTTACCACATGGTTTGCTGAATATTTTAAGCTCACTGTTAAGACCTACCACTCAGAGCAAAATATTCCTTTCAAAATATGACTGCTCATTGACAAGGTACCTGATTATCCAAGAGCTCTGATGGAAATGTACAACGAGATTAATGTTGTTTTCATGCCTGCTAACACAGCATTCTCTCATGTAAATATTTAGTCTATAGGGAAAGAGGATTTTTTTGTCTGCTCTCCCTATTTTAATGAATATTGAAAGGTACACTCTTTCCTCTAACCCCTCTACCACTTTACTTGCTCTAGCCCTCAGAGAATTGTGAATCTTAGTTGTCAGAACATGACATTCATCTATGCCTACTTCTCAACTGAGTTAATGTCTATTAAAATTCAGGGCTTATAAAAATTCCAACTTCTAGCCCTTTTCTATGTGCATATTGAATGAGAATCTGGCCTTTTTGAATAAACTGACTCTTTTTATTTTATTTTATTTTATTTTTTAAACATCTTTATTGGAGTATAACTGCTTTACAATGGTGTGTTGGTTTCTGCTTTATAACGAAAACTGACTCTTTTTAGTGCCTGAAACTGCAAATGACACTCATACAGTTTTCTACCTCAGCTAAGATTGAAAAGACTAGTGTCCTCACTGCCCACTGCCACCGCCCCTCACCATGGTCAAATCACGTGCAGAAGCAGCTTGGAGGAGGCCTCAGAGCTTCTGCCCCTGTAAGTGAGAAACAAGTACGGCTATTGTAGTTAAGAGAACAAACTGGTACAGTCTCTATGGTAAAAAAAATCTGGTAAGTTCTATTAAACTTGCAAACAAAAATTTCTTTTACCTGGCAATTCCATTTCTAGAAACTTATCCTGAAATACATTTACTTCTGCATGGAATCATATGTTAAAAAATATGTTTTTAGTTACCACAAATTTTGGAAATACCCTAAATAATCATCTATGGGACTAGTTAAGTAAATCATATAGACCACACAATGTGCTATTTAAAAAGTAAGGAATTGGGCTTCCCTGGTGGCACAGTGGTTGAGAGTCCGCCTGCCGATGCAGGGGACACAGGTTCGTGCCCCGGTCCGGGAAGATCCCACATGCCATGGAGTGGCTAGGCCCGTGAGCCATGGCCGCTGAGCCTGCACATCCGGAGCCTGTGCTCCGCAACGGGAGAGGCCACAACAGTGACAGGCCCACGTACCGCAAAAAAAAAAAAAAAAAAAAAAAAAAAAAAGTAAGGAAACTCTTCATGAATTAATAAAGAACCAAAGTGGGTATTTGTGTTTAAGAAAAAAAACAAAAACAAAAAAACACAGTGCAATTTCGTAAGCTATTTTTTTCTTTTTTTTTTCTTTTTGGTTATTTCATGTGCTGTATGATTCAGTTCTTGCCTATGAGATGTAAACAGAAATTGTCGATTACAGATTCTGATAAGGACTTTAAAAAGTGAGCAAATTCAGCTAGAGAAGCATTTTTTCCTATGTCCTCGGCCTTTCCACCTTCTTCCTACATAGATAAGATACCTTGACCTATAGGATCCATCTTGTGATCCCAAAGGCCAAATACCAGTGCTATGATCTACAAAGCAGATCAAGAGATTTGCATATACAATGAAATTTTGAGCTTACGGAGCAGTACTGATCAGCATCTTACATGAAGAAAAATGTTTTGTTAATTTAGAACTTTTGAGAGATGTAGTGATCTCTTTCTGAGAGATGGTGTGGACAGTTCCTTACTAATAGCTGAACACATCCCAAAAATGACACTGAAGGGTTGAGATCTTAGATGCCAGGTTACATTTAAATTCTTTAAAACAGTAAATTACAGCCCATAGCCCAAAATCAGCCTCTCTGCTTTTTTTTTTTTTTTTTTTTTTTTTTTTAGTTTTCTTGAATCATAGCCACACTCATTTGCTTCATTATGTCTATGGCGGCATGCATGCTACAGCAGCAGAGTTAAGTAATGGTGACCAAGATCACATTGTCTCCAAAGCCTGAAATATTTATTATCTGACCCTTTATGGAAAAAAGGTTTTTGACCCTGCTTTAAAATATAAAACCGACAGAAAAAGCAGAGAATAGATTTTAATTGCCACTGGGTCAAAAAGAATGACTGGAGCAAAAGAGAACTAGCAGAAGGTAAGAAGCACGGCATAAATCAAACCACAAGAAACACTGCGAGACTTTCTTTCCAGTAGTAATCTGAAGTAATTGATAAAGGCAATTGTGGAAGTTCCTTTTAATGTTCTGACTATAGTAGGTGGTTACATAAATTTTAGACATGTTTGGCATGGCAAGATCATGAAAATAACTAAATAATACTATTTTTTTTTTCAGTGGGAAAATAATTCATACCCTGTAATAGAAAGGAAATTTATGAGGTTAGGGTCTCAGGAAAACCAAAAAAGACAAGAAGTAAATAGAAATTGTACTAGCCCATGGGTCTGTGTGTGATGTTGGACATATAGAAAAATGGCTTAAGGATGGAATTATCATACTCAAAATGGTGGAAATGGTTAACTTTGTTTAAAATAATAGATGCTTTGACAGATCAAGAAATGATCTGCCTTCATTTCTCTCAGTAGGAAAAAAATTACAGGATAGACCCTGCAGGAGAATGCTAGGGAAACCTATATCTATACTAGAAATCAAAGATAAAAATACAAAATACAGATACTCTAATCCAGGAAACAGTGTTATCTATACATAATACAGAGAAGGAAGGGGCATGACTAAGTAAAGAATGTTGCAGCATTATAGTTTTAATTTTCCACTCTTTCTACACCATAAGAAGAAATGAAACTTAAGAAGCTTCCCACTTCTTCCCAGAAAAAAAGAGGTAAAATAAAATATTTCTTCTTCCACTGATAAATTGCAAGTAACTCAACAAAATACTTAAGGAGAGTTACATGGCAGGAAACATTCTTGTCTTTAATAGTTACATGAAGCCATGGACTCAGTAACACTATCAGCATATTTATTTCAAAAATCTCTTACAAATCATTCCTCATGTTTGCATACAATGAGCTTCAAAGTTAAAATTAAATTTTTAGAGTTTTCACATGCATTGCATAGCATTCCTAATATGATATTTATTCCCATCTATCCCTTTCTTGCAAATTTTAGAATGCTTGGTAAATTCAATTACTGATACTAATACAAAGTCAAATGAAATCTAAGGAAATTCTGTCTTCTCATGACTACTCTATTCTCTTGTTTTATTCATCTTGTATGTCACATTTTATCTCTAAATGGCTTCCCAAAGAAATAACATTTATACTGATGAGGCATTCTCTTTAAAAATCCTCTACATTTGTATTGCTTTAAGTGTGAAGAATCTTACTCTGATGGCTAACATAGGGAATTTTCTAGGAGTTTGTTCGTATGTTTATTCTGATATAGTCCATCATATAAACATATCTGAGGACATAAAGCAAAAATTGTCGGGGTCTTTTTTTTTAACCCATTTTAAAATTTTATTTATTTATTTATTTTGGCTGCGTTGGGTCTTTGTTGCTGTGCACAGGCTTTCTCTAGTAGCAACGAGCAGGGGCTACTCTTTGTTGTGGTGTGCAGGCTTTTTATTGCTGTGGCTTCTCTTGCTGTGGAGTTCAGGCTCTAGGCGTGCAGGCTTCAGTAGTTGCAGCACGTGGGCTCAGTAGCTGTGGCTTGTGGGCTCTAGAGCACAGGCTCGGTAGTTGTAGTGCATGGGCTTAGCTGCTCCATGGCATGTGGGATCTTCCTGGACCAGGGGTCGAACCTGTGTCCCTGGCATTGGCAGGCGGATTCTTAACCACTGCACCACTGGGGAAGTCTGGGGTCTTATTTTATGCATTTTAAATGCAATTTTAGTCAGTTAAAATTCACACACTTCAAAATTATTATTTGTACTATATCAATAAAAATTACCTAGATTTGAGTTAAAAGTGTGTAATTTTAATAATTTGGATATAACTATGATACTAAATGAGAGGTCAGGTAGTATACCATACTTTTCAGAACCCTTACTCTTCAATGTTACTGCTGCTAGCAAAACCTCAATTTTCATTATTAGAAAATTCTTCTAGAACATTAAAGATGTATGAGAAGTTCTGTGGTATTTCTTGGAATGAAATTCTATCTACTTACTTATCTATCTATTCAAAGATAATGTCATCTTTTAGGTTAAGGCACAAATGATCTTTGTATAGCCTAGTAATAAGGAAAATAAGGATTAGAGTTTACAGTTGGAGGTGATTACATGATCTAAATGATTCTTAGATTTCTATGCCAACAGAAGTATGGGATCTGTATTTAGAAATACTTGTCTATTTAATGTATTTGTATTTTTTTTGCATCACCTTTTTGTCATTAATTTATTACTGATTTAAGTATAGGGAACACACTTGATTTTCAGAACCTTAGAGAGCAACACAGTTACTTAGATGTCTTCTGATTGACAAACATTAAAATATCTGATTATAAATTTTTTTTAAAAAGTCATGGAAGAAAGATAAGAAAAATTATGAGAGAAACTCATTAAACACTGGCACATTTTGTTGTCTATTTGCTATCACTAATAAGAAGTGTTTATTTGATATGTTTGCTGTGCTCTGTGCTTGTCATTGTGTTATATTCTTGCTGTTTTTTAAAATATAAAATACACTTTATTTGAAGCCTGTATAAAGGTCTCTTTTTACAGGCTTCAGATATACCTTTTTAAAGGTTTAAACCTTTTTAAAGTTTTCAGCTATGGCACATTTCAGAGAATTTACAAGACTGGGAATAAACTCATGATGAGTTTGATGGGGAGAAAGTTATGACACTGCTTCTCCCCTTTAAAACAAAATAATAAAGAAAAGAAATTATCAAATGCAAATGGAACATAAGATAAAAAGTGAAAATGATGTTATTACATTAGAGCAATTGATAAAATGTCTTTCCAAAAAATGGTTTTGATTTTACTTAAGAAAAACTTTCAGGGAGGAGGTACATAGTTACTCATAAAGCTCACTGGAGTCTTCTCCTATTTTCCCACAGCCTTTATCACACATGTCTGCAGTACAGAATTGACAATCTGTGGATTGGGAAGTGCTGATCAAAATCTTGCTGATGCCAATCACACTTTCCAATAAAAGTTCTTAGCATCCCATTGTCCTATGAAAACCAAACATTTTTATATGTTTGCTGGATTTTTATCTTAGATATTAAACACATTAGAGAAAAAGAAAGGCCAGGTTGGAGTTCTTCTGTTATCCATTTTTCTTTTTTAAAAGACACCAATAGTCACCAAAAATGTTGCATAAGTACAAATATGATCCATTACTTGTGAATAAAAAGTTTTCTTTTCCCTTTATTTCAGACATAATACATCAAATTAGATTTTTCAACCAAAGGCAAAAGCCTTTATGTCATTGCATCATGATTCTATTGCTATAATCTCTATCATACTATGTGATTTATAAACTATGTAATGCATATACAGAATGTCAAGAGATACAATTACATAATACATGACGAGTTTAAAGCACACACACAAAATGAATGTGTTAAAATTGAAGAAGTGTTTCATGGTGTTCTACCAATCATTTTAGTCATTTTACAATAGGGAACTGATTTAAAGTTTTCATAAATCCTAGTAAAGGGAAACATTTTCAGCTAATCAAATTAGCCCTTAAATTGCTGAAGCAACTTAATTGAAACTGAATTAGGTAACTTGCATAAATCACACCATCGAATGTTTCTCTTGAAATCTATTTAGTTGTGATTTGTATATAAAATAAGCACTCAAATATATTAACACAAGCTAGGCTGCTGAAACTCATTGTATCATTATGGAACATATGTAAATGTGTCATTACTTAATTAGGTTTAATATTTTAACATTGTACAATTTAAAATTATTTCTTTTGGAAACATTAGGTGTAAATTATCTTGCTTTCAGTGATTTTCTGAGAAAATCGGTTTATGAAGTGTTATTTACCAAATTACTAAGTGGATTTATATTAATGCATTAAAACACATGCCATGTTTCTTCTTAGACAGTGATCCACATATTTGTTTATGTGATAAATCTTTTTCTTACTTCATTATATGTGACTTGCTCTTCAGAAATGTTTGTTCTTTGGGGAGAGGATCTATGTGGATATTTTCAAAATATATAGAAACAGAGATACCTATCTATATATTTGTTTGTATTTGAGTACTGAATATTGTTTATACAAATCTATATCTGACTTCATTTTTAAGCCACACAAATGCATTTTTCCTTTTAGATTATCTTTGCTCAGATATTACCAAGAATTGACTTACAATGTTGAGATTTCATTGCCCCATGCATATGGGAAGGAGTGCTGATATTAAAATGAGCTTTTATTGAAATACCTTTCCTACCTTATTCCCTCCTTTTATTCTTTTATTAAAAATTTAAAATCAAAGTATTTATATAATATATATGTACAGTACAAATAATAACAATAATGAACAGCGTGGACCCACTACCCATCTTAAGGAAAGGCCATTACTAATATCTTTGAAGGACCTGTGGATGTTCTGATTACATTCACTTATCCCATCCCCAGAGGTAGCTACCGCCATGATACTTGTTCATTATTTACTGTATTTTTTGTATTTAGGTAATATTCATGGTTATTTCTAAACAGTAAATGGTTTACTTTCACTTGTTTTTGAAATTTATACATGGAATTTATTCATTTACTCATTCAACAAATATCCATTCAATACCTATCATATGCCAGCACAGTTTTAAGTGCTAGAGATACAGTAGTGAAGAAAGTGAGACAAATATTTCCTGACCTTGGGAATTCCCTGTTGGTCCCGTGGTTAGGACTCGGCACATTAGATGCTGGGCCCAAGTTCGATCCCTGGTCGGGGAACTCAGATCCCACAAGCCTCAAGGCATGGCCAAAAAAAAAAAAAAAACCTCCTGACCTCAAGGAATTTACATTATATTGATAGAAATGATCAAAGAGCAAAGAAAATAAGTCAAATATATCAAGAATACTTAATGATAAATGCTAGGGAGAACAAGCAGCAGAGAAACACAACATGAAATAATAGATGGTTTAGTACATCTATTTAAGGTGGTCAGGGAAGGGCCTCACTGAAAAAGTGATTTTTGGCTAAAGGCTTGAAAGAAGTGAGTTAATTAGCCATGTAGATATAGAGAAATAGAACATAGGACATACAAAGGCCCTGATGTGAGTGTTTATCTGGTCTGACTAGGAGACGGCAGGAGAGGCACATGTCAGAAGCCGACCAAGCAAGGTAGAGAGCATGTGACAGGGTTTGGGATCAAAGAAGTAGCCAAATCATGTGGGGTTTAGTAAGAACTTTGGCCTATACTTTGAAACCTTTGGAGGACTTAGAGCAGAGGAGAGATATAAACAATTCTACATCATGAAAGGATCACTCCTCTCTTCTGCTGAGGATGGTCTACAGGGGCTTAGGTCAAGGCAGAAGCAGGAAGACCAGTTAGAAGGTTATGAGAAAATCCAGACAAGAAATGATGTCAATTTTGATCAGGAGGATGACAGCACTGGTACTGAGAAGTGGTCAAACTGTGGATATGTTCTGAAAGCAGAGCCAACAGAATTTGCTGATGGATACAGAGAAAAAGGATTCAATGCCTGAGTGACTGGAAGAAATGGTGTTTCAGTATACTGCCTGAGATGGGAAAGCCTGCAGGAGGAGCTTATGTTGGGAGGGAGGGTTATGATGATCTCGATTATAGCTGTGTTCAGAATGAGAGACTCAGTAATCAACATGAAGATGCCATGTATTGAATAGTGCATGTCTGAAAGGGCAAGCAAAGGGTTTTGGCTAGAGATTTAAACATGGGAATCATCAGCGTACAGATGATCTTTATTAATTCTTATTGGTAGGTATTTGAAACTATGAATCTTCATGTGAACCCTTTTTTAGCCTTATTCAACAAATTCAGACATGGTTTTTTAATCTTATTTTTACTTCTAGAAATTTGGCGACATCAATTTGTATTTACTTTGTTCAGATTGCTGTTTGTTCATATCTCTTGGATAGGGTGATTTTATTTCTGATTTTGTTATTGATGTTTAGTTTGATCACACTTATTAGTTTTGTTCATGGTCATTTTCCAAAGTGGTTTTAACAATTTATAATCCCTACTGATTTATAATATTAAGGATATTGTTCGATATTTATTTATTTATCATATTATTTTTTAAAGATTTTAATTTTTAAAGCAGTTTTAGGTTCACAGCAAAATTGAGGGGGAAGATACTGAGACTTCACATATAGCCACTGCCTATCTTAAAGAAAGGCCAGCTGGGCCCGTGAGCCATGGCCGCTGAGCCTGCGCGTCCGGAGCCTGTGCCCCGCAACGGGAGAGGCTACAACAGAGGGAGGCCCGCATACCACAAAAATAAATAAATAAATAAATTAATTAATTAAAGAAAGGCCATTACTTTTCTGCATGTATGTTTTAATATTTCTCTCCCCTGAGAAATTCCTGCACTTTTTCTCCAAGTGCTCAGTCATTTAATTAAAATGTAATTTTTAGTTACCTAATATTTTATTATGCTGTACTGGGAAAGGTTTTTATATGGTCCAATATTATATTCAACCAGAAATGGAGTCCAGTGGTCCTCTTTCCAATCCAAATTGCAACTCAGAAGTTAACTTTTGTGAAACACATTTGCACAATTGTTTCTTTGCTCAACAACAATTTGTGGATCTTCTTACATAAATGCTGAATTTCAAACTTTTTGACTAACATAATAGTGTCTTCCTTAAAGAGTCCTTTTTATTTTTCTCAACTTTATATCACTTTCTTGCATATAAAAAACAATCATATTTTTCTTTTCCAAATATGTAAACTTTAAGTTCTGTGATTTTGTATGTCTTTCTCCCTGTTTTCAATTACCTGCCCATTTTTCTGTTACCTGGATTTCTAAAACAACTTTCTAATACATTTTTTTGGTTTCCCATTTTCCCCTGCTATGTAAGTTTCTTCAAATTATATCCTTGAGATCATTTTGAATTGCAAAACATTCCCTACTTTAGAGTCATTAAATATTTTGCCACTGTCCTTATGAAAATTTGCAGACTCTTCATAGGGTAACATATACAGCTGACATTGTAAAAATTGGTATATTGTCATCTAAATTTGGATTTTTGGAATAATTGTAAAATGAAGGTTTCTATCTGTGTTTGAAAAGCACTGGCATTGTTAGGAGCTCAGGTTTTCTAAACTAGATGACCAGGGTTCAAATCCTACCTCTGATGCTTTCTATTATGACTTAGAGAACTTTTAAAAAATTTCCCTAAACCTCATTTTCCTCATCTGCAAAATGTGGATAATATCTATCAGTTGATCATCTATCATCTCTCTGTCTTTTATTTCTAATATACTTGTGGTTAAAAAATAAGTGAGACAACCCATATAAATTATACCGAATTACAGTTCTTCAAATGACCTAAGCTTTCTCCTTATAATCTGGGCCTTTATTTACAGAATTAGTTACATTTACAACAGTCTCTGCACCATATCATCTCCTACTTTTACCCTTAAATTAGGTCCCAATGTAGATGTTCCTTCCCATGGAAAAACTTTCCATGCTTCCCAAATCCTGAGTTGCATGACTACTTTATTTTTTCCTCTAGCAACCTATTTTTCCCCTTTTCATGGTGCTTACATTACTGCATTGCATTAATCTGTTATTTTTCCAAACATTCATCCCCACAAACTGTGAGTTTACATAAGATAAGAAATGTGTAAATGCATTATTATTTAGATTCTATATTTGGCACAAAAGTATGTGCTTAATAAATGGTGAATTAATGAAGGAATGACCCAGTGAAATTTGTCTAAATGTTTAGACCATACCCTCTCAGCCTGTAATTCTCTGAAGCATAGATGTTTTCAACCTCACTACTAGCGCTTAACACTCTACACGTTGCATTGCTATGTTAGAGTACTTAACATTCTATAAGTTGCATTGTTATGCAGAAAAATATATTATATATATAATATATACATATAATATTATACATATATTATAATATATATTATATGTATAATATTATATGTATATTATAATATATATATTCCTTCTGTTTCCTTAACTAGTTTAAAAGGTGCTTGAGGCAAAGCTTGGCCAGATACCGTCAACATTTGGCTTTTCTGGTGGTATTCACTACAAGTGTGGGGCTACCCTTTGAAACAAAGTTTAATAATTATCTCATCTCTTTTACCCTTTCCTTTGCCCTCATGTTCTCCTCTACTAGTGCAAGCATGTTTCTCAAATATTTAAGCCAAGCTTGTCCCAGCCTTCGATGTTACTCTTTTCTTAATTGAATATTGATACAAGAACCTATTATATTAACAAAGCATTATCATACTATGTATTACTTATTCAACAAAATATTAACTGAATAAAACTTATTACATTTAGGGCTTCCCTGGTGGCGCAGTGGTTGCGAGTCCGCCTGCCGATGCAGGGGACGTGGGTTCGTGTCCCGGTCAGGGAAGATCCGACATGCCCCGGAGCGGCTGGGCCCGTGAGCCATGGACGCTGAGCCTGTGCGTCTGGAGCCTGTGCTCCGCAACGGGAGAGGCCACAACAGTGAGAGGCCCACGTACCGCAAAACAAACAAACAAACAAAAATCTTATTCCCTTTAAGCTATGGAAGCCTTAATCATTTTCAGCCTCTTTAAATATTTGTTTATTTATTTAGCAAATAACATGGACCTTCCTCTCTGATCCAGTTTTATTTTGTTTTTGTTTTTTTTTCTCAGCATTCAGCATGAAGTCTGTCACATAATAGGTATTCACAAAATATGTCATCCATGAATTGGGAATGAAGATTTCCCCGTTTTTCTGTAGCTAAGATAATATACAGAGACATGACAGATTTTAGAGTAGCATAGAATTAGCATTCCTGCTTGCCTCCTCCTGGGTGATGATTTTTAAATGCAGCAGCTCCACATATTGACACACATACTTAAATACACAGATTAATATTACTTCATTAAACACTTATTTAAAAGAAAGATATCAGTGATCACTTCAAGTCAGATTTTACTTGAACCCATTAAGCTAGAGGTTCAACTCTAGCATATTTATTAGCCAACAGAAACTTTCATATTTATGTCAAAAGCAAAGTCTTCTAAAAGTTGTGATTTACGTTAACAGGTTCATGGCAAATCAATGAGGTTTGTCCTAGATTGGGGAAGGAAGTTACAGATATACTACATGCTGACTGCTGAGTACAAATGATTCAATATCTATAAAAGCTGAGCTTATATGTATATTATCTGAATAATAAACCCTGACATTTTTATTTGTTTTACTGCTCAATTTTTCTTTCATTAATTGATTTTCTTTCTTTGCATATTTTAGTCCATGTGCTATGGATACAAAGTCAACTTACATAATTCTTTGGCTTTAAATAATTCTCAAATATGAGGGAAAACCATTTTTCAACTAATAAATATAATACAACTAATTCTCTTATCACACAGAATGGTGTTTAAATTAAAAGAGAAGATTAATGACACAAGTGACTTTCAGTTTTAAGTACATGTGGAGGAATCTTTTTGAAAGGTGGAGCACCTTCTACGTGACCCACTCATCTGGAACCATTATGTCCTCTTCTATATCTTCTTGCAGGCCTTATACACAGGAAAGAAGAGGGCTCTGTATCTGGTATGCACATTTGTGACCTGTTTCTGAGTCCTACCCTAGTCCTTGGACAGGTCACTAGAAATAAATGAACCATGCTCTGAATTTCCAGTCATCAAAGTCTATGTTAATCTATATTATTTTAAGCTACATCTTCATAGAATGCATGTTCATTGCCTTTATTAAGGCTGAATTTTAATATACCCTTTTATTGCTTAATAATACAGATCAGTAGTTTTCAAATTGGGCTAAGAGGAGAACCAAGGATTTCATGGATTCTCCCTCAAGGACTTGTCTGATGAAGATTACGAAAGTGAGCAAAGCAGCTCTTAAAAAAAAAAATCTGTTTTACATGCTGGATTTCCAAATAAGAGGACCACAGAAGCATATTTAAAGGGAATATATTATAACCATATGGGGTTCTAGGAAATCGTTTTAAATGAAATGAAGTCTAAATTGATAGTGAAATTATTGTGAGCAATAAGACTCCCTTTTACTATTTAGTTTCATGGCATAAAGAGGTGTGAAAATTTCTGCAATGCACCATATTAATAATGTAAACTGTACCCTTTCTTTATGATCTAGTTCTCTTCTTACTCTGCCAATTCTGGGGCTTTGGGCAAGTTACATAAGCCCTCACTCTCAGCTTCCCTCTCGATCAAATCTGGGTTTTGGACTAAATTATTATCTGTGAGTTGATATTTACAGTATCAAACTTCTATGATTCATTGTTTCCAGAAGTGACAAAGTAACAGACTCATATGATTCTGCATTCAGGTTAAGTCTGTATAATTTACATTTAAATAAAAAATAAGAGTGGTCTCAGACTATGGGAAGTATTACACTAGGAAATTTTCAGGCTTTCAATAATTTAAATGTATTTTATTTAATATAGCAACTACCTCTTGTGTTTTAGGCAAAGAAACAGATGTGATGCCTCCTGCATATCACAACAAAATTTTCCATGCAAGATGATTGACCTAGAGCCTGAAGGCAATTTTATGACTGAGAAATATAATAGTTCATGTACTCTAAAGAGTATTAGCATTACTTAACTTATGTAAAGGAATTCTGATTCATTTGTACCTCTGGGTAGCAAATACATGACAATAAATAATTGAACATTCCAGAAAGCAATATTCAAATAACACTCTTGTCAGTCATTGACATGGGAATCACTATTCATAACTGATAATCTGTATACTCTCTTCTTTGTAGATTATGATTTAGAAAAATATTTCATTCTACAGGCTTCAATTGTAGTCCTAAGAAGTGATAATGTCTCACAACATCTGTAAAGAAACGTCTATATAAATATAGCAGCTTCAATCAATGACATCAAAGAAAAAACTATTTCTGTAAATACCATTGTAAGTTCTTAATGACACAGGCTGTGGAATAAAATCACTATCGGCTGTTTCACATTGGATATTTCATTTTATATCACACAGTATATCAGGAAAAGTAGTCATTGCCATTTACCCTCTGGATCCAGTGAATCTTTTTTTTTCCAAATAATTTACAGAAATAAAAATAAAGTGATAGTGAAAAATAATTTATTAGAAAAAATTTAGTCAAGCATTTTCATTTTGAGATAATTGTTGATTCATCCGAAGTTTTAAGAAATAATAGAAAGATTCTATGGACATTTTACCCATTCTCCCCACTAATAACATCTTGTAAAAAGGTAATAAAATATTACAAACAGAATATTGGCATTGATACAGTCAAGAAACAGAAAATATCCATCACCACAAAAACCCCAAGTTGTCATTCTATAGCCACACCAGTCCCCTTCACCTCCTACCCCATCCTTAATCCCTGTCATCTGTTCTCCAGTTCTAATCTGTTTTCTATAAGTTTGCCATTTCACTAATGTTCTATCAATTGAATAATATAGTATGTAACCTTTTGGTATTGGCTTTTTTTTTCATTCAGCAAAATTTTCTGGAGATTCATCTAAGTTGTGTGTGTATCAAGAGTTTATTCCTTTTTATTGCCAGGTAGTATTCCATGGTGTGGATATACCACAGTTTGTTTAGCCATTCACCTGTTAAAGGACATCTAGTTTGAGGCTATTATAAATACAGCTGACATAAACATTTGTGTACATGTTTGTGTGTGTATGTTAACATAATTTTCATTTCTATGGAATAAAAGTACAGGAGTACAATTGATGGGTTCTATGAAAATTGCATGCTTTGCATTTTAAAGAAACTTCCAAGATATTTTCAAGAACAGCTGTACCATTTTACATTCCCACCAGCAATGCATGAGTGATCTAGTTTCCTTAGATCCTCACAAACTTTTATTGTTGTCACCATTTTATTTTAGCTACTCTCATAGACATGCAGTGACATCATATTGTGGTTTTGACTTACATTTCTCATATGACTAATGATGTTGAATGTCTTTTCACATGCTTAATTGACATATGTATATTTTATTCAGCAAAATATATTTTCATGACTTTTTGCCCATTTTCTAATTGGATTGTTGGTTCTTATCAACTGTCATGTTTTGAAAGTTCTCTATATACTCTAGACATTAGTCATTTGATGAATACGTGGCTTGCAAATTCTAGTATTCAGCTTATCTTTTCATCCTCTTAAGAGCTAAAGTTTATAACTTACTGGAGACCAATTTACAGTTTTTCTTTTTATAGATCACACTTCTGGTGCCAAGATGTTTTTGTTTAGCTCTAGATAACAAATATTTTCTCCTATTTTTTCCAAGAGTTTCATAGGTTTTACTTTTCCATTTAAGTCCATAATGCACTTTGAGTCAATTTTTGTGTAAGATGTAAGAATGAAGTCAATATTTTGCATATAAATGTCCACTTGTTCCAGTACCATTGGTTGAAATGTCTATCTTTTCTCTACCGAGTTTCTTTTTATTTTTGTCCAAAGTCAATTGGGTAGGACTTCTGGTTTCAGTTCAGACATGTTAAGAGCTTGGAAGTTGTCACTCTGCCCTTATGGCCAAACAAACAAACTAACTGAACATACTGAAAATCAATGCCTTTTCTTAGACTTCTTAGAGGGATGAGGATTCAGAAGAACCACAACCCTAAAACATAGATAGAAAGGCAAATCCATAGTGTCACACCAAATTTACATATCTAGGATAGAAGCTACTAGAGTCATAAACTTGTAGTAACACATAAATGGTACTTTTGATGAATTGCTAGAGGATGAGTATGAATTATCTAGAGAAATTACTCCAGGCTGCAGTTTCTTGGGTTTTACCTCTGGGAACTCCACCATGTTCTCATGATTCAAGAAAGATCCCCTCATAGTATTGGTGAGGACAGGGAAGAGTAATCACTGTGAAATATGTCGAGATAATTGTCTATAACAAAGGCCCCCTCATCAGGGAAAACAAGTTTACCAGTCTTATCCAAGCTCAGGAAAGGCATTCTTCCCATTCTAGTCCCCTCTGAATTTACTATCTTTCTTAAGTGGGGGGAAGCTATATCACTAGAAAAACACTTTCAAAAGTCACAGTCCAGATACAAAGACCCACTAAAAGACTGAGATTTAACCACAATATTATAGAATACTTCCTGAATCCCACAGCTAACTACTAAACCAGCAGGGCTCCAGTATAACAATGGATTAAAGTAAAAAATACTGCAAGACTCAGACTTTTTCTAAGCAGGAGTATTTAGGAAAACCCAAAGTAAAGAAGAGAGACAAAAACAAGCATAACAGAGAAATTTGAAATTTCTGGCACCTATAGCCATAGTGAACGTTAAACACATACTAAACCCTAGCTATATAAACATAAAACCTCACATTAACTGACTATTGATATCAGTTTCTATAACACAAAACATCATGTCAGACTTACAGAAAAATTATGAGGCATGCAAAAAAGCAAGGAAAAAAAATCGCAGTGTTAAGATAAAAAGCAAATATCAGAAGCAAATAAAAGTGACATCAATTTTCGAATTATCAGACAGGAAATTTTAAATAGCTATGATTAATATGTTAAAGGCACTAATGTATAAAAGTAGACAACATGCAATAACAGATGAATAATATAAATAGAGAAATAAAAACTGAGAAAACACCAAGGGATATTCTAGAAATGAAAAGAATTTTAATACAAATGAAAATTTCCTTTGTTGCACTCATCAGTAGTGGGACACAGCTGAGTAAAGAATCAGTAAGCTTGGAAGTCTACAGAAACTTCCCAAACTGAAATGCAAGAGTAAAATTTTTTTAAAAAAAGCAAAAAACACAGAACAGAGCATCCAAGATCTCTGAATGATTTTAAAATTTGTGAAATATGTATACTTGAAATACCAGAGGAGACAAAAGAAAGAACAGAGTTGAAGAAATATTTGAAGTAATAATGGTCAATAATATGTAAAATTAGTAACAAACACCAAACCAAAGACCCAGGAAACCCATAGAAAACCAGCCAGGATAAATAACGATGACAATGACAACACCACGCTATACCTAAGCATATCATATTAAAATTAAAAAAAAAATACAAAAAAAAATCTTTAGGGAAGGCAAAGGGAAAATATATCTATAGAGGATCAACAAAAGAATTATAATAGACTGACTCTTATTCAGAAACCATGCATGCAAGAAGAGTGTGGAATGAAATATTTGAAGTATTGAAAACTAGCATTCTGTATCTTGTGAAATAATCCTTCAAAAGTGAAAGAGAGGGGCTTCCCTGGTGGCGCAGTGGTTGAGAGTCCGCCTGCTGATGCAGGGGACACGGGTTCGTGCCCCGGTCTGGGAGGATCCCACGTGCCGCGGAGCCGCTGGGCCCGTGAGCCATGGCCGCTGGGCCTGCGCGTCCGGAGCCTGTGCTCCGCAACGGGAGAGGCCACAACAGTGAGAGGCCCCCATACCGAAAAAAAAAAAAAAAAAAGGTGAAAGAGAAATGAACTTAAAGGAAAAGTGAGGGAATTCACTCTCAGCCGACCTGCCCTGGAAGACATGTCAAAGTTATTCAAGAAGTAAGAAATTTATATTGTTCAAAAAATTTAATCTACATAAAGAAAGGAAGCTTTTCAAAAGAATAAATAAAGAAGGTCTAGAAATCCAGGATAGAATGAAGAGGGTTATGAAACAATCTAACTATATTACCAATGAATGATACAGAAGAAGTAAGAAATTTATATTGTTCAAAAAATTTAATCTACATAAAGAAAGGAAGCTTTTCAAAAGAATAAATAAAGAAGGTCTAGAAATCCAGGATAGAATGAAGAGGGTTATGAAACAATCTAACTATGATACAGCCTTGCTGAAGAGGGTGGGAGGGAAAGTTGCTGACATAAGTAATTTTGGAAATGAGTGCTATTTGTAAGACTAAAGTCAAAAGAAACTGTACAAATACTATATTTATGATATTGTTTCCCATAGGGTTACAAGTTAACAATTTTTATACTTCTATACCTGTATCTTGTAATGAAACAATTATATAAATGAATGGCAGATTTATTTTTGATGCCTGAAATCTTTATTTTTTATTATTTTTTTGGAGTAAAATTGTTTTACAATGTTGTGTTAGTTTCTGCTGTACAATGAAGTGAATCAGCTGTATGTATATCTATATCCCCTCCCTCTTGGACCTCCCCCCTACCCACCACCCATCCCACCCATTTAGGTCAACACAGAGCACCAAGCTGAGCTCCCTGTGCTATACAGCAGGTTCCCACTAGCTATTTATTTTACACATGGTAGTGTATTTATGTCAAACCCAATCTCCCAGTTCGTCCCACCTTCCCCTTCCCCCACTACTGTGTCCATGTGTCCATTCTCTATGTCTGCGTCTCTATTCCTGCCTTACAAATAGGTTCATCTGTACCATTTTTCTAGATTCCACATAAATGCGTTAATATACAATATTTGTTTTACTTTCTGGCTTACTTCACTCTGTATGACAGATTCTAGGTCTATCCACATCTCTACAAATGATGCAATTTTGCTCCTTCTTATAGCTGAGTAATATTCCATTGTATATATGTACCACATCTTATTTATCCATCTATCTGTCATTGAACATTAGGTTGTTTTCATCTCCCAGCTACTGTAAATAGTGCTGCAATGAACATTGGGGTAAATGTGTCCTTTTTTTTTTTCTAACATCTTTATTGGAGTATAATTGCTTTACAATGGTGTGTTAGTTTCTGCTTTATAACAAAGTGAATCAGTTATATATATACACATATGTTCCCATATCTCTTCCCTCTTCCCTCTCTACCCTCCCTATACCACCCCCCTAGGTGATCCATTCTTTCATGTGTTTGTTGGCAAGCTGTATATTTTCTTTGGAGAAATGTCGATTTAGGTCTTCTGCCCATTTTTGTATTGGGTTGTTTGTTTTTTTATTGAGCTGCATGAGCTGCTTGTACATTTTAGAGATTAATCCTTTGTCAGTTGCTTCATTTGCAAATATTTTCTCCCATTCTGAGGGTGGTCTTTTGGTCTTGTTTATGGTTTCCTTTGCTGTGCAAAAGCTTTTAAGTTTCATTAGGTCCCATTTGTTTATTTTTGTTTTTATTTCCATTACTCTAGGAGGTGGATCAAAAAAGATCTTGCTGTGATTTATGTCAAAGAGTGTTCTTCCTATGTTTTCCTCTAAGAGTTTTATAGTGTCCAGTCTTACATTTAGGTCTC
>NC_041220.1:56059265-56072908 GCF_002837175.3 Physeter macrocephalus
AAACAAATGGGACCTAATGAAACTTAAAAGCTTTTGCACAGCAAAGGAAACCATAAACAAGACGAAAAGACAACACTCAGATTTTTTTTTTTTTTTTTTTATGGCAGGTGGTGGAGGCCAAGTTCCTCACTGTTGGAGTGAGAGGTTACAAATCAGCAAAGGAAAGAGGCTAGAATAATCCATGAAGTAATTGATTCAAGCTTATAGCATCAGTATAAACCCCCGTTTAGCTTAATATAGATACAGATGGCTACATACAGATGGTTACATTTATACATATGTGTATATACATGGGCTTTATGTACACACATATTTTCTTGCTACATCAGCTGAGAAGGTCTAGGAGCAATGGTATACCAGGTGAAACAAGCACATCTAACACAGGGTTCTTGGTTTCTAATACCATAGTTTATTAAAAGCAGCTATGTGGAGAAATGGTTGCTTATTACTGGAGCAGGAAATACACGGTATGAGCCTGGGGCATCTCACAGTGTTTGAAAGTAAAGAAATGCTCAAAAAAGCAATCAAATCAACCAAAAATTTCACAATCATTGGTGTATGTCAGAACAACAACAACAATGACAACAAAACACAAGGGTTTAATGAAAGAGCTTCCAATAGCAGAGTTAGAGCAATTTGAGCAACAAGATAAATGAATTAGTATTGGATTATAACCTAGGGTACAGAATATCCAAGTTCATACTGGTAGAAATAAATAATTGAATATCTAAATAAGCAGTGTTGAAAAGACAAATCTGTGCAGAAGAATTTCAAGTAATTTATGTATATATTCCACCCAGAAAGAAGGAGAAAATAACTCCGTACTCATTAAGTGGGTGCTGCACACTGTGACTTCTTTGCAAATAATATAGTACAAAAACAGAGATAAAAAGAGTCACTTTATAGTTTAGGAACCTGAGAATCAATTTCTCAGCCAGATGAGCTAGGTTAACAGTGGAAAATCATATTGACTGTATATATTCTTGACATGATTTGATGAAAATGGCACTTTAACTCTTTGATCTTCCTCCCCAAAACATGTAACTCCAGTGTAATCATGAGAAAAAGATCATTAAATCCGATTGAGGGACACTCTGCAAAATATCTGACCTGTACTTTTCCAAATTGCTAAGGTTATCAAAAATCATGAAAGTCTGAGAAACTGTCTTAGCCAAGAAGAGTCTAAGGAAACATAATTATGAAATGTAATATCATACCCTTGCTAGGATCCCAGAAGAGAAAAAGAACACAAAGTAAAATTAAGAGAATCTGATTAAACTGTGAGCTTAAATTAATAATAATATATCAATATTGGTTGTTGAATTGTAACACATGTACCATGATAATGTAAGATGTTAATAATAGGGGAACTGAGTGTGTAAATGGGAACTTTCTGTACTATATTAGCAATTTTACTGTGAATCTAAAATTTTCCTAAAAATACTTATTTAAAAGGAAACAAAAAATCAGGTTGTATATTTGCCCTGGTCTATTTATGGATTCTCTATTCTATTCCATTGATTTATGAATCTATACTCCCACTTATACCATACAATCTTGGTTATGTCAGCTATATAATGCCTTCCGATCATATAGACTGAACATTCATAATTTTATTTTTATTTTTCAAAATTATTTTAATCATTCTAGTTTCTTTGGCTTTCCAGATAAATTTTAGAACAATCTTGTCTATACAAATCATAAATCTTGCTGGGATTTTGACAGCAATTACATTAAACTTAAATATCAATTTGAGGGGAACTGATATCTTTACTTCGTTGCATCTTCCAACCCATAAATATATGGCATGTCTCCACACTTATTTTGCTCTTATTGGATTTCTTTCATTAGCAGTTTATAGTTTTCACCATAAGAATACCACACATGATTGATTACATATGCATTTAGGCATAACAGTTTTAGCAGATGTAAATGGCATAGATTTTTTAATTTTGGTGTTCATGTTTTCATTGCTAGATTACTGAAATGCAATTGATTTTTGTTTATTTATCTTGTATCATATGACGTTAATGAACTCATTTATCCATAAATCTACAAAATGCACTTTTTTCCCTTTTGGGCTTTAAATGCCTTTTATTTCCTTTTTATCCCCTAGATTTAATTGGCTAGAACTTCCAGAACTTTGATCAATACGAGTGGTTATATTAGACCTTCTTGCCTTGTTGCCAACAGTAATGGAAAATTACTCAGTTTTTAACATTAAATAAAATGTTAGCTGCAGGCTTTCAGTAGATACACTTTATCATATTTAGGAAATTCCCTTTCTCTTTTGATTCTTCTGAGAATTTTTGTCATGAATAATTGTTTTTGCTATTTTTTTCTGTATCAATGACATAATCATGTAATCTTTCTTCTTTGTCCCGTTAATACGATGGATACACTGATTTATTTTCAAAAATTGAAACTGCCTAGTGTAGCATGGTGACTATAATTAAAATGCTGAGTTGCATATTTGAAAGTTGCTAAGAGAGTAGATCTTAAAGTGCTAATCAGACCACATAAAACATGTATAATTATGTATGGTGATTAATGTTAACTAGATTTATTGTGGTGGTCATTTTGCAATATATACAAATAGCGAATCATTAAGTTGTACACCTGAAGCTAATATAACTTTACTTGTCAATTTTACCTTTAAAAAAATTAAACCTGATTTGCATCCTTGGAATAAGACCCACTTAGTCATGATGCACAATTCTTTCTACATATTGCTGAATTTTGTTTGGAGAAGATTCAAAATCTATGCCATTAATATTATTACTCTCTTACATTTAGTTATATCTGTAAGATTATAATGATACCTTACACTCTTTCATTTTTCAACCTAAAGCCACATTTTAATTTGATAACTACCTAAGACTAATATTGGGTACCAGCTTTTCTAGAAGGATTTTCATAAGTACACTGTAACAATTTGTCTATTTGTCAAGTTACCTATCTTTTAATCAATTGTTTCATATTAAATTTAAATATGATGGTATAATTTGGGAAGCTTCTTAAATGTCTTTGGAATGCCAACAGGCTTTTTTCATAAAAGTTTATTAGAATAATAATTATTTTAGACTATGAAAATCTTGTATATATAAGTTCATACATATCTGTATATAAGTTCATATATATCCATATATATATAAGTTTGTATATACATTCATACAATTCAATATAGACCTGTATGCACTGGCTCCTAGACAGGCTTTAAAATCTCTACAGCATTACTTTTAGAGGATTTCGTCTATTTTTCTGGTTCAGACTAACACAGAAACTTTTTTGAAACTTGGAACTTCTTAATATGTTTTTTGTAGCAATGTCTTTTATTTTCAAAAATGAGAACTACATTATTCTTTATTTGAAAATCCATAATAATGATCCTCCCAAGCCATCAGAAGGCTGCACTGAAACAGTTTTCCTGCATCTATGCTATGTAATCTATGTAATCTATGTCCCTTTGTAGCTAACACTTTTGTATTTCTGGTGTTAGGAGAGAAAATGTCATGTACTTTCTGGTGCCTTTTACTCACAGTCTAAGTCCTGAGAACAAGAACCATATCAAAAGCTAATTTTACTTAACTTCTTTTGCATTTGGTCCAATCACTAGTCAGAGATTTGTAAAAGTTTGTTGCCAAGCCACCCAGGGTAAGTGGTTCTAGAGTTGGTTTATCCCACTTCCTGCTGCTGGCTGAAGTCTGGTTCTGAATGGACTGATTGCAAAAGATTCTCTATTTCTGAGATTTACATTTGGTAATTTCATATCTAAGAGAAAATTTTTAAGCTTGGGCAAAGAGTTTTCACTATGATTGCTACCAAAATGACCATATATTTTTTGAACTGGAAATAAATGAGATTTAAAGTGACTAGAAGTTTAATATGGTTGTAGGGAAGCTTCGGCAGGCAGCAGCATGATTGGTATGTACCATGCCTAACCTCCAAGATGAGATGTTAATAAGGCTCTGCTACTTCTTCTCTGTCTGCTGAATTTAATATCCCTGAACTTTGAATGCATATTGGAATCTTTCCCAGCTCAAATTTTAGGCAAATTCTTTCAGCCACCCTTATCCCATATAATCCCAGACTAAAACTCAATATAATCCAAATCCTAGGCTACTTCAAGGGGAATGTAACCTCAGTTATGAAATTCCATTTAATCAAAGAATAGATTTTTTTTTTTACTTTCACAGTCACTCTACCTGGCTTAATTAAAACAAAACCAAAAAACATCATGCTTCTACTCTCGTTAATATATGATTTAATCCAAGTGGTTTGGTTGACCAAACTATATTGAATCACATCTATATTTCTAGTAGATTGTCCAATTTTACTTTCTAATACTGCAAGTTTCAGTACATTTATTTTTCTTTACATTTTATAGTGACTGTCAACATTGACTTGTATATTTTAGATCTTAGAGAGATTTCAAGACACTGCCTGGCTTAGATCCCTAACTTCAGGCAGGTAATATCCTAACAGTGCTCAATAATAGAAATTCTTGTTAGTGAATAATTTTAGAGCTCTTTTTACTTGTAGATTCTCTTCCCTTACCAGATGTCTGGACCTGTGAATGTTGCTGTTGTTGGTATTATCTTATTCCTAAAGGGTATCTGTAGAATCATCTGATGGGTATGACTGCCTCAGGCCACATTTGGGAGATTTTAGATGGGAGGGTACTTGACTCAAAACCTGATGGTATTTCTCTGAAGTGGAAAATATACTCCCTACTCAGTGATTCATTTCGTCTAAAAGAAAGACATTTTGAAAGTGAAGGAAAAATGTATATTTGTCCATGTAGCTGTCCCTAGCTTAATGTAATTCTTTCTGGATGATGATTTTATTTTCTTTGTGGTCACTGTATCTTAGAGCTGTAGGAAATGGATGATTTTTCCCCCTATATAACCTCTTTGTGTCCTTGTTTCAGGACATTCAACTTCATCGTCTTTGACGGCCTGTTAAATATCTTGTTGCATAAGGTAAGCCATATATATATATATGTATATATATATATATGTATGTATTTTTAACTCATTAATGGGGGTAAGTATGCCAAGATAGTGTTCAAAAATGGTAGCTTACATATAGTAGACACTCCAGAAATAAAGTAAATGGATAAATGTCCCAAGGACCAATGGCTTCAGTAGTAAATCTAGAATACCAATTATTCTGCTAGATGTGTATTGGAGTAGATATTTTGAGACTGAGGATTCTCTGGTGCCTTTCAAATCCACCATCTGCCAATTCACAAAGTTAAAGCATATTTGTTTAGGTTAGTGCTTTACAATCATGATGATTATTACTGAATTAATATGATTATAACAAAAACACTGATAGCTTACATGAATTGAGGGAGTGCCAGGCATTATGTCAGTTAGGTATTATTGGATTTGATGCTTATCATAGCCTTATGAATCTCAGAAACTTTTCTGCTGTTTATTTGAGGTAGAACACACACTTATAGAAAGGCAGCACAAATTTACATTATTTTTACCAGACTTCGCTCCCCAAACTATTTTCAACTTCTCTTCTTGATGGCTAGGTTCTTCTATCCTAGTTTGAATCTGTACAAAATGACACTTGTTTTGCATTGCATGCCAGCTTAATTTTTCTTTTGTCACCCTCTTATTTGTGGGTTGGATGGGGTGGGATGGGGATGACTGTTTATTGCTACCGAAGAGGCCACATGCTAAAAGAGTGGTTGCTGTCTAGAAAAGGGAGCAGCCCATCATGAATACAAGGCAGTCCCAGCTATATTTTTTATGGAAATATAAAAAAAGGATAAACATTAACCAAAGATTGAAAGAAGCAAAAGAACACAATCAATGTGAGAAATGCAAAGGCATGTGACCCCATTTATTTTCTATCTCAGGATACAATGCAAGGGGAAGGGACCTCTTATGAACTCCCAAGATTTTCCATCTACCAATAACAATACCAAATGCCTGGGATTCTCTCTGGGAACTTGAAAGTTTATCTGATTTGATGTTTGGTTCAGATTGTGCATGTCAACACTTTCTAAGATGTACTAGTTCATGTCTTCTTTCACCAATCCCCAACTCTGGTCATTACCAAAAAAACTCTAGAAAGTATCTAAGTATAAGTCAGAGTAGATACTAACTCTGCCTTTCCATGTCAGCAGCATGTAACTATTATGACCCTATTTATTTTACAGTCTAGTGGGATATACTACATCATCTATAGAAATCAGGTCTGGTCAAATCTTTACCAATCAACTTGAGAGATGTAAATCATAAAATCATAGACTGTTAGAACTATGAGAACATTAGATCTAATCTAGTCAATATCATCTGTTTTACAAAGGTAGAAATACAGTTTAAAAATGGCAAAATAACTTTCTTGCTCAAGGATGCACAGTGTCAGTTTCATTAATAATATACCTGTTGTTTCAAATTCTTTAGGTATGCGGACACATTTTCTTTTGTACCCCTAAAATAAAATTTTGAATTTTTTTTATTGATACAGTATAGTAGTTCACATTTTGTTTATGGAGGTTTAAAATGTTTTTAATTTACACTATATTCTTTTTGGGTATAATTATCCATATTAAGCTGTAGTATTTAACATTATACAATTTTTTAAAATTTCTATTGGGTTCCTTGAAATGAACAGCTTGCTTCCTATTGCTAAGGAAACAGATTTTTGCACAAGATATAATGTAACATTGATGCCACATTAAACCACTAAAGTGGAAATCTTTAAAGCCTGTCAACATTTTGAGAGTAAGCAGTTTGCTCTAATTAAAATGAATTCAAAATTATTCTGAGCATGTACAAATGCATTTTAGAAACACATTTCTGCTGGTAAGAACTTGTTTTGTTTACGTAAAATATTTTAACATGTGCTTATATTATATTCAATTTATATTTTTTAAATCCAAACTTACTATAAGTTTAATTTAAAAAAATTCTAACAATGCAGCAGTAATTATGGTTGAAAAAAATGATAATTTAAAAATCAAGTACATTTTCATTCTTAATGTTATATTTTATTTTTTAAAAAAGGTAAAACTGAATGATATGATTTATCTTTTATTTCCCTGGCTCAAGTTTTCTTAAAAATGAAAGATAGTCCAGATATTTGGAGAGCACACTATCCTAAGCCAACAGCAATGAACGTTTTTTTCTAATTATGGATCAACTTAAGAAAAATGGACTTTATAGTTTATAAGAAACATTACATTTTTATTAGTAATATTTATAAGCCACTAAAATAGTTTTCCTAAGTAGCAACATGGTAACAGTTGGCTAATCCTTTCATTTCAAATAAGATTCAAGATATATCATGAAAAGAACTGGTATCTTTAAGATGTATCTCATTTACTCACTGGCTTAGAGGTTTATTAGAGTGTTTATTTATCTGAATGGATCCTTTTGAGGAGGCAGAGTTCCTTCCTTTCAAGGGATGTGAAATGGTAACACAGTGTCTGTGAGTCCCCAGTAGTGGTTTTAAAAAGTTTCAGGGGCCACACAGGTCCCTGCTATGCTGGATCCCCTGAAATACAACATGGCCACTGCCCAGAGCCTTGGGAATAGGAAGCTAGATATTGGGCTACATTTGCGGGAGGTTTAAGAAAAATGATTACGGCTTTTGGTTGTTTGTAGGGAAGGATGAAGTAAAGGTTATATATTTTTTCCATACTCAGGAGAATCTGGGGTCTAATCATATAATTAACAGTTTTGGAAATCAGGAAGACTGAATCTGAGTTTTGTATATTTTGATATATTTAACCCTGCTTTGTATTGAAGTTTTTGGATTATATGAATAGCTCTTGATGCCACTGCAGATTTTGTTTATATATATTTTTGCTTATAGCCTTTGTCACATTTAGCACTGGATGATTATTGGGAAATATTCCTTTCTGTCCTGCCTGCAGTGTAATGTTTTGGAGACAATGAAATGATTTATTCATCTCAACATGCTTACATAGTATAATGTTCTGTACATATCACAGTCTTTATGTTTGTATTATAAAAATAGGGGAATTGTACTATTTGTGTTGTATAAATAATCTTCTTAACATAGCTTTTATAATTGAGGTAAGAGAGGGGTATGTGTGTTTTTGAAGTTATTGCTTTTATCCTTGGATGATTATTGTAGTGAAAAGATAATAACATAAATGACCAGATCAAATCAATTTAACATTTAAAAACAGGTATGAGAGTTACAGAACACTTGTTAAAAATGTATATTCAATGACGTACATACACAAACCGTTTGAGAAAAAACAAATTCTATTTCCCAAACAACAGACCTACTATTCGAACATGAGGTAACTCAAAATAACACAGACCACTTCCACATCTCTCCTCTTGAGTAATTTTACAAAACTTAGTCAGTGTGATTTTCTTTCCAAATAATCATTGTTTCTGAGCTGCTAGTGAACATATTAAGAAGCCCTAAATAAAAGCCTTAAAAAAAAGGAGATGATTTTTTTATTTTTTAATACTGTAGCATTTGGGTACTTTTTAAGGTTTAAGAACAAAATTTAAAGAAACAGACATGGTGCCCTGCTGCTCTCTTGCTTCCCTGGAAACCCCAATTTTGCTCACTCTGAGAATGTTGTTAAAGTGCTACCTCTTAATCTATGCTGCCCTTTACCTTTCTCCATGGTATCTCTTTCTGGCATCACACTTCCTTTGCCTCTGCCTGTACCAGGTCACAGTAAAAACTGCAGGGCTCAGAGTGGCAGCTGAAGAAAAGTTACTCTCATCAGACAGACTGTCTCTTACTTATTTGCTACATAACATTGAGCATGCTAACAAATCTTCTCCAACCAGCTCCATCTTCTCAATTGTAAAATAAAGATTAAAAAACTAAACTTACCTCTTGGTAAGTTGCATATAAAGCCTAGGGCACCATGTTTGGCATGTAATTAAATGCAATAAAAGATACATGTAGTGATGATGATAATGATCTATGCATAGACAGAAGATCCCCTAGTAAATCAAGGGTCGTGAAATGTTGGCATTAATACCTGTGTGAAGGATTAAATTAGGGAAAATAAATTACTAAAAAAAAGATTAAGATAAAATCATTTTAGACTGATTTTAAACCCAGTTTCATTTCCCATTCTAAAAAAGAAAAGATATGAAATAATGCTCCATAGGTTATCAGAGATAAGGAGTTCAGCAAGCTTTTAATTAAGTTATTCCAATTTTGGGAACAGTGCACTAAGTTGCAGACATTTTATCTTTACCTAAGAGCTAAGGACCATTTCCATTTAATGTCAAGCTATACCACCCTTACCTATTCTACAATGATGCCAGTAAATCTATTGCTTTAAAAGGATATGTGTTAAAATATTCCTTGCCTCGATATCAAAATTACAGAAATTTTGAGAGTGGATAGTGTGTTTGGGTAGGAGGATGTCTTGAGGGAAAGAATAAGAAAAAATACTTTCAAACATTTTAAAATTAACAAAAAGAAGAGGTTTTTATGCTACAAAGAGAGTTCTACCTTTTAGTGAACAATTCATTGTATTAATAAAGCTTTTATATACTTGCAGAGCAAACTTGCAAAAATCAAGATGCACTTTAAGTGAGTACTAATAACAAAACAAAAAAGAAAGAAAAAAGAAAAGAGGATAACAAAGACTAGCATTAGCATTTTGCTCTCTGAAAATATTTTTTTCTCTTATATTAGGTTTTGAAGTCTGTTTCCATAGAAACCACTCCATCAAGCTATAGCTTGAACTTTTTTTTAAACATAAAATGGGCTTGACAGTCTCTCTTCCTATAGAGGTATAAAAAACCTAAAATAGCATACACAACAATTTTAAATGTAAGTGGACGTTTACAAGGTAAGCCCTCTGGTCATCACCCAGAAAAGTTCATGAAATTGTTCTCTGATGGTTTGGCTGTATAATTCTCAGATTAGAGGCTGCTGTGACTATGTTCCTTTTCTCTTTCTTTCTTTCCTTCCTTCTTCCTTCTGTCCCTCCTTCCCTGTATTAGCTTCCTAGAGCTGCTGTAATAAATTACTACAAACTTGGGGGCTTAAAACAGAACAAATTATTTCTCCTATGGTCTAGAGGACAGAAGTCCTAAAACAGTTTCACTGGTCTAAAGTCAATGTGAGGGCAGGGCTGGTTCCTTCTGCAGGCTCTAGGGGAGAAGAGCTTTCCTAGGCTTTCTGGGTTTATTTAGCCCACCATACTTCCTTTCTTTCTTTGTTTTCTGTATTTCAAGTTGCTGTTTGCACAGAAAAAAAATAGCATTCTTTGTAGTTTTAGATAATAAACTTCTCACCAGCAAAGATTCAACTTCAGAGAAGGTTTGAAGACAACTGAGAGGGCACATAGTTGCCTGTGTCAACAAAACTACTAGATAATTTGTTCAGTACATTTTCAAAGATGATGATAACAGATTTCTATATCTGCATAATGCCTTAAATATATGCAAAGAATTACATGACTTTCATGTGACACAACAATGAGGCTAATTGATTATGTAGCTTTCTTGATCAGAAAATTAAGCTCCCATGAGGCTTAAGTGCCTTGCAGAAGTTTATACAACCTGGGAACTACCACTGGGTTTGCAAGCAAAGTGCTGGCCTGCCTCCTTACTCACTGCATTTAGAGAATCTTGCTGTGAAGAGTATGGGTATTTCTTCTCCAACACTTGTGGAAAGCACAAATGAATATAACAATGCAGGATTTAGAAATAAACCGTTTGTTTTTCATCAGGAATCTAAGCTACTACAATGCTTAGAATTTTCATCATATTTCAAATTCATTTTTACTCTAAAGAGCTTGACTTCTGCTCTGCCTAATTTGTATATTAAAAAAGAAAAAACTCATTGGTAAATATTTGATAATTTTTGAAACGTTTAACAGAAAATAAAAGTAAATCAATTGTGATCCTGTCATTTTTTCTAATTCTTGGCATGATTACTTCATGTCTTTTCTCTATGCATTTTTTGGGTTTTTTGGGGGGTGTGGAATATCAATTGGCATAACCATTTATTCAAAACCTCTGTGCTGGCTCTTTGCAAGGGAAAGCTACTACTCACAAGGGAAAAATTTACTTACTATAACAGGGTCACATTATAGGCTTTTTCTCCATTTACCACATCCCTGAATATTCCTTTTCAGGGATATAGAAATATGCCTGATTGGAAGAAAGCCCACCTAATGCACTCACTCTTGTTGTGCAGCCCTTAATACAGATAGTGTTTCTTGACCTGTTTCACAACAGTATTTCTTTCCACCATAGGGTTATCTGAAAACATAGAAAATAAAAAGAACTTATTACTGTTTATATTGCCAAAGAAGCCTCTCACCCCACTCTGAAAATGTAGTGGATCTTTTTGGTAATGCATATTTTGAAGACACTTAGGATACAACTCATCTAAGCATGTGGATCTCAGGTTCATCCTCACATGTTTCAGATTGTACTGGTGTACTGTTTCAGTAGAGATATCACCAAATGAACATCAGTTTGACAAGAAAATCAGTATCATCGTATTCAAGGCAAGAGCAATATATTGATGTTAGCACTGATAATTTTTAAAATGGAATGTCTAGGAAGGACCAAGAAGGTTCACACGTGTAAAGAGAACTGACTTGAAAGTTAGGAGTCTTGGATATTAAGTCAAACTGCCACTAGCTGTGTGATTCCTCCAAAAACTCATGAATATATGATTCAGTTTCCTCTCTGAAATGTTATTTCATATGTAGAAGGAGGTCAAATAAAATTTTAAAAGGCAATGGATAATATTGAGAAGTTAAAAGTGCTTAATTGGTACAGTTGAAGCACTGCTAGAATATAGGAGACTTGGACTCCTGTTCAGTTACTGGGTAATACCCTTAGTGGGACTGCAGTCAGCCAGGCACCTGAGGGCCTTATCTCTTCTTACTGAGTCCTCTTTGCCATCCTGGAGCACCTGAAGCAGGCTCAGAGTGTTGCGATATTACCGCAGCCCCCACTCCAGGAAAGCTTTCGACAAATTACTGACTGGAGTTGGTTTATAAATACCCCAGCTCCCGTGCCCCTCAAGGAAAATTCTTAAGCATGTGTTTTACACTGACTGAATTTCTTGAAAGGATTAACTTCCAATTGCCTTCCCTTATCTTTCCGACTTCCCCTCTCCCTTTATGCATTTTTTAACAAATACATATTTTTGTTTATTTTTGTAAAACTGAGGATGCATTTTTTTCTGTATCAGAAACATAAAATGGTTATAAATGTTTGCTTATTATTATATAATGCTATTATGTTAGAAATTATTTTTAATTTTGTGTACCCATTCAATTATTTGGGGGGTTTAAATCTAAAAGTAAAATTACATGCTCAAATATGATTAGTGCTAAGATTTTATTTTCCAAGTGCTTACCATTATTCATTAGAATCCCTCCAGCAGTTATATCTGTAATGCTCAATTCCTTTGCATTTTGTCAATATTGGATATACAGTATTGAATGTTTTCCAATAAATAATGTAAAGAGCTATTCCTTTCTTGTTATAATTTGTTCTTATTTGGTTAACAATACAATGAACTTTCTTTTTGCCTTTTATATCTGTTGTTATAAATGTTCATATCTTTTGCAAATGTGTCTCTTTGTTGACATTTAAATTAATATTAATTCATCTTATTAAATTAATATTAATTCATCTTATTAATATTAATACATCCCAATTTTATATGTAAATATTAAATTATAAATTTTAATGTCACCATTTAAAAACTCCTGTATTTATTTATTTATTTATTTATTTTTTATTTTTTTGTTCTTAAAATTTTATTTATAGGACACTCAGGTCATTTTAACTTCTCAGTAAGGTAAAGGTATTGCACTGTCATTTGATTATCAGTCCACCTTGGCATGGGAAGAATGTACATTACCACATGCCAATCTGAGGAACTAGAAATAAGACTTAAAAGTACTACATTTCTTAATGACTGAGTAAGGTATTTATAAGTAAGTTTATGTTCACATTCTGCTGAGACCTCTTTTTTTTTTTTAACATCTTTATTGGAGTATAACTGTTTTACAATAGTGTGTTAGTTTCTCCTTTACAACAAAGTGAATCAGTTATACATATACATATGTTCCCATATCCCTTCCCTCTTGCGTCTCCCTCCCTCCCACCCTCCCTATCCCACCCCTCTCATGGTCACAAAGCACAGAGGTGATCTCCCTGTGCTATGCGGCAGCTTCCCACTAGCTACCTAATTTACATTTGGTAGTGCATATATGTCCCTGCCACTCTCTCACTTCGTCACAGCTTACCCTTCCCCCTCCCCACGTCCTCAAGTCCATGCTCTAGTAGGTCTGTGTTTTATTCCCATCCTACCACTAATCTCTTCATGACATTTTTTTTCTTAGATTCCATATATATGTGTTAGCATACGGTATTTGTTTTCCTCCTTCTGACTTACTTCACTGTGTATGACAGACTCCAGATCTATCCACCTCATTACAAATAACTCAGTTTCATTTCTTTTTATGGCTGAGTAATATTCCATTGTATATATGTGCCACATCTTCTTTATCCATTCATCTGTTGATGGACACTTAGGTTGCTTCCATGCCCTGGCTATCGTAAATAGAGCTGCAATGAACATCGTGGTACATGACTCTTTTTGAATTATGGTTTTCTCAGGGTATATGCCCA
>NC_041220.1:56074666-56079090 GCF_002837175.3 Physeter macrocephalus
GTGTTAGCTCTTCTCTAAATGTTTGATAGAATTCGCCTGTGAAGCCATCTGGTCCTGGGCTTTTGTTTGTTGGAAGATTTTTAATCACAGTTTCAATTTCAGTGCTTGTGATTGATCTGTTCATATTTTCTATTTCTTCCTGGTTCAGTCTCGGCAGCTTGTGCATTTCTAAGAATTTGTCCATTTCTTCCAGGTTGTCCATTTTATTGGCATACTTATTAAATTAATATTAATTCATCTTATTAATTCATCTTGTTAATATTAATACATCCCAATTTTATATGTAAATATTAAATTATAAATTTTAATGTCACCATTTAAAAACTCCTGTATTTATTTTTTTAAATAGAAGAAAATATACTCACCTTTAGTTGGTAAAGTTTTTAAGCTGATTGGTGTTAATGATTATATGCTTATATTTTAAAATATATTTATTGTTTTAAATTGTTTTTTCTTCATGCAATTAATTGTGTTCTATGACACTGCATGCAATTTTATGATAAAGGAAATGTGTTTATACAAATTATAGGCCATATAATTTCTTATATGAATAAAATGTAGTTTTCTTACAAAGTCTCTGTGCTCAATGGTTTTGTTACCTCTAGGCTGATTAAAAGTAGTACGACAGTGACCTTTACTTCTTATCACCAATTCTCTTATTAGTCATTCTTCAACTTCCTCCAAACAGGCTTTCTGAGAAACCCCTTCCCACAACACACAGGCTCAATTCCATGTTGCTGTGTGAGCTTGATGGGTAACCTAGGTCTTGCGGGCACAGGACTGAATCAAGGCACCAAATATGCTAAGCTTATAGCTTGAGGTATCCACTAAAGGCCCATGTGGAATAAGGTCCTTTTATAGATCTGGGGGCTGTACATACCACTCCCTAATGTTGACACTCTTGTCCCCTGAACAAGCCTGTCATTATTCAAAAATCAACTAAAATGTCACTTTCTAAGGGGAGCCTTCTCTAATGTCCCTAAGTCATGTCCTACTTCTATTCTTTCTCATAACACATAATAGTTCTTCACAGGGCATCAACGTTTTAATTATAATTTGTGTAAAATTTTATTCATCATTTGACTTGCCAACAAGTATGCTTAACTCATGAAAGGCTTAAAAAAATAATATTTATCATGTAAATAGTGTTTAATTTTGAGATGCATGATTCAATTTAATTATAATCCCCCAATTTTTACCATGGTTTTCTTAAAAATTAGGTATTCCTGTCCATTGGACAGAATTCACACTACATTTATGTATTTAGCATAATAGATAATATCAGTATCTTAATTTTTATAGTATGCAAAATTTTCACAGTAGCATTAATAATCCCTCAATAAAAAAAATATTTAACTTGCTACAAGAATAAAATGTTCCATGAAAAGACTGACTAGGAAAAAACAGTAACAGACTTTAACTCATTCTATATTGATAAGAATCATAAAGGAATAACTGTAATAGATACATAAAGAAATAACTTTTGTACCAGATAAAACATCTAATCCATAGAAAAATTCAGTCTTATTCAATGTACAGCGATTTTTATTCAGTGTAGTCAAAATTTATGATTGGTTGTTTGTACTTTTAGAAGCCTTTATTTCCTTTTCCTATTATAAGGGGAAAACTCTATAGTTATTACTGGTCAAGGAAAACGAGTTTATTATACAGTTACTAAACTTTTAATGTTTCACCAGGAACTGGCATAAGGGATGGTAGAAAAAATAAGACTCGATTTTAAATGTGATTTGTTTAGAAAGCATTCGATTTTATTACACTCCAAACATATTAAATATTACCTCTAAGTGTGTGCAAAAACATAACTTTAGATAACATTTTAGATCACTGAAATTTCAATGCAATAGAATTAAATAAAATTGAACTGTTCATTTAATGAGTTTAAATAGTATTACATATTAGTGAACAGCACATATCTGTAAGTATGATGCACTTTGATTTAACTCCTGCAACCAGCCAATTCTGTGTGTGTGACGTTTGGAGAATCAAATATACCCTCTAAATTTTAGTTTTCTATGAATAAACAGAAAAAATAGATGCCCTTCAGAGGACTGTCTTGAGTATTGAAAGAGATAAGGGAAAATGCCAAGCACACGACCTGGAACAAAAGCCCAAAAAACTGGCTTTAAGACAGCTTCAAGACATATACACACTATTACATATAAAATAGATAATCAACAAAGACCTACTGTATAGCACAGGGAACTTTACTATATATTCTGTAATAACTTATATGGGAAAATAATCTGAAAAAGAATAGATATATATATATGTATAACTGAATCATTTTGCTTGCTGTACACTTGAAACTAACACAATATTGTAAATCAACTATAGTCCAATATAAAATAAAAATTTTTAAAAAAGACAGCCTCACGAAAAGAAATTGATAGCACACTCAAGAAATAAGAAGTTCAGTATGACACTTTTTTTTAACCTACCTAGTTTTTCTTTGGTTTGAAAAGGTTTGAAGACGTTTATGAAAATATTATCATACTTATTTAGTATATAATAAAGAAATAAATAAAATATACTTGCTGCATAAATATCACTAAAATCAAGAGCCAATTCACAAAATAGTAAAGTATAATCCCAAATGGTTATAAACTGGTGAGTACAGCATCCACAAATACACTTGTTAATCAAATTTTCCTATCTATCAGACACAGAGGTTGAAGTTTTCAAGAATTAGAATATACCAAAATGCTCATAAAACAAGATCTCTTCTGAAGATAACACTTCTTTTTTTTTTTAACGTCTTTATTGGAGTATAATTGCTTTACAATGGTGTGTTAGTTTCTGCTATATAACAAAGTGAACCAGCTATACATATACATATATACCCATATCTACTCCCTCCGGCGTCTCCCTCCCACCCTCCCTATCCCACCCCTCTAGGTGGTCACAAAGCACTGAGCTGATCTCCCTGTGCTATTCGGCTGCTTCCCACTAGCTATCTGTTTTACATTTGGTAGTGTATATATGTCCATGCCACTCTCTCACTTCATCCCAGCTTACCCTTCCCCCTCCCCGTGCCCTCAAGTCCTTTCTCTACGTCTGCGTCTTTATTCCTTTCCTGCCCCTAGGTTCTTCAGAACCATTTTTTTTTCTTTAGATTCCATATATATGTGTTAGCATACAGTATTTGTTTTTCTCTTTCTGACTCATGAAGATAACATTTCTTTGCTCCAGAAATTATTTCATTATTTCATCTTATCTAAAGGAAAGAAGTCATTAATTACCATTGACAATTGACAGGAATTCAATCATTAATTTGTAATGTAAGTCAGGAAATGCTAGTTCAGAAAGAAATCTGGCTAATTGACTGTTATGAATAGAGATTTTATTGTATTTTAATTACTATTATTAGGCTTTATCTTCCCATAGAGTTTCTATAAGTTACACAATTTTTCTATGCATGACCATATATATATATATATATATATATTTCTAAGTAGTCTACAGGCAAATACAGAAGCATATATATAACTTCTAGACTTCACATAAATAATATTCAATATAAACAATACAAAATGAGGAAATGAGTACTACAATAGTAGATTAATGAATTTTTGCTGAACATAAACTTCCAGAAAATATGATCTTTAAAGGTTTAATAAAACCTTGAAATGCTTCTATATTTCACTAATGCTGTCATGTCTAAATTTGCATTTGAATAATGTCCCATTTATACAATGCCTTATAGACTTACCAAATTACTCATACTCTGTTCTTTTGGACAGCAGACTAGGTAGTTATAGATACTAATGATATTATTCAAGGACAGTGGGAAAGTAAAAATTTTATAATGAGGTTACCTCAGGGCAAGGTAAGAGAGTAAAGTCATTTTTATTTTAGTAATTTATATGCATTGAATTCGAGATTACTAAGGCACCCTGATCATCAATGTTAGAACTGGGTCAAGGGAATTAGAAAATTATGTTTACAAGTGAAGAATCAAGGAACGATTTAAAATAGCCACCTTCCCCGCCACTGCCAGGGTCCCGGGAAATATCCCAAGTTGAGGAGGTGGACTTTGGGAGCAAGATGTACTATTATTTTCCCCTTTTTTCTTTTTGTGAGTGTGTATGTGTGTGCTGCTGTGTGAGATTTTGTCTGTATAGTTTTGTTTCCACCATTTGTCCTAGGGTTAGACTGACCCGTTTTTTGTTGTTTTTTTTTAATAGAAATTTTTCTTCCTAATAATTATTTTTATTTTAATAAGTATATTTTATCCTACTTTATTTTTTCTTCTCCCTTTCTTTCTTCCTTCCTTTCTTCCCTCCTTCCCTCCTTTCTTCCTTTCATCCTCCCTTCTTTCCTCCCTTCCTTCCTCCCTTCCTTCCTCTCTTCCTTCCTCCCTTTCTTCCTCTCCTCCTTCCTTCCTTCCTTTCTTGCTTTCTTCC
>NC_041220.1:56081043-56099539 GCF_002837175.3 Physeter macrocephalus
GCATTGGCAGGCGGATTCTTAACCACTGCGCCACCAGGGAAGCCCCGATAACATTTTATTAAATACAAATACATTTATATAAATTTCTTGAAAATTCAGCTATTCAGAAGTTCTCCCTCTTTTCCTATCATGTTAAATAAAAAGTGCCTCTCAGGATCTTAGTCTGGTCTTCCCAAATATACTTTTCTTTGTCATTGAATCTATTTTTATGTTTCACAGGAAAGTTTGTTTTTATTTATTATTGTGTACAGTATGGGAATACTGAAAATCTTATGGATGAAAAGAGACAAAGTTATTTTTAAGTATATTTTTAAACGTTAAGATTATTTACTTTATAAAGTTGTATAAATCATCTTTCTGTGATCACATGACTATGATTAGCAAAGAGAAGTTACATAGTATTTCATATTTGGTGGGACTTGTTTAATAGAAAATCCTTTTCTACCTGACACAGGATTTTTATTAGACCTTTAGGTTTTAGTTCAGATGTGACAATTTTCACTTGCCTTAAAACGCATACGGTTTTGCCAGTAAGTCAAATGTGAATGTAATTCTAATTCAGAACTAAAAGCCATCAGTAACTGGTCACATTCATACCAAGATTTAATTAGTACTTTCCAATGTGAAGTTGGTTTTGGTTTTTTGGCTTTTTTTCTTTTAGAACTAATGGGCATTGCTTTGCCATCATAGAAGAAGATGACCAAGGAGAAACCACATTGGCTTCAGGGTGTATGAAATATGAAGGATCTGATTTTCAGTGCAAGGTAAGACCTAATTTGAGGCCTATGAAATAAAGGGAGGGGCCACAGGAAAAGCGTTGATTCCCCAAGGAGAAGTGTGCCTGGTCTGCACATGGCTGTGTGCAGTAGTTAACCTACATAAGAAAGATGTGAGTTTCATGTTGCTTGTTCTCAGTGAAGCCACATTGAGTCAGTCTTCCAGGAGATTACAAGCATTTGTGACTTATTCTAGAATGTCAACTGGGATCTGTGTCACATTCACTAGAGGAAGAAGAATTAATTTATTTAACATTTACTATTTGCATTTAATATGCTAAGTGCTTGGTATATTTTACCTCATTTTCTCCCAGTTACCCTATGAGGCAGATATTTTTTATCCTCCGTCTTATAGCAGAGGAAACTAAAGCCCAGAGAGAAGTAAGTTCATTGCTTAGGGTCACAAAGTTAATAAATGGCAAAGCTGTGATTTAAGCTATTTGATTCCCAAATCCTTGTTTCCATAATACTGTGCTGCCCCCAATCTGTTGTTGGCAAAGTCTTTCTTTCCCTTTTAAAAGTAATGTAACATTTAGCTATCTGGTTTACAGCACTCCTCGTTTCTAAAATCTTTAAATCATACCGCTTTCAGCCTTCTCCGAAGTGCTCTCAACTTCCTGTGATGTAATTCACCTAGCTGAGAAGATGGGAATTCAGACAGAACACAGAAACATTGTAGGGTCTCTGCATACTTCTGGGATACCAATCCCACTTACTAGCGTTTGGTCTGCCTTCTTCATTCCTGTAATCATCCTTGATAGAGAAGACTGAAACAAAACGAGAGTTAAGGAAGTGTTCGTTTTCTTTGTCCTCCATTACCTGGTATTTTGTCGGCAATACTACATCCATTGCTTGGTGGTCTTTCTTCTAGCACTGCCAAAAACCCCTTCCTGATTTTTCTTTACATTTTCTGTCCTGCAAGGCTGAGCTCATTTTGAACTTTAGCCATACTGGGACTATTCTTGGATGCTTCACGCTTCTTTTATTCATCTTTAGTTGTATACTCTTCATTCCATCCTTCATGTAAGTTTTCTCTAGATCTGGGATATTTTTTTCAGAGTCACCTGTGTAACTTCTGACATGTCTCTCTTTTCTCTTTCTTTTTATGATCATTTAAAGGTAAAAAAAATTGTTAGAAAGTTAAAAATTCAGTTAAAATGTAAAACTTGTGCTTTTGGAGGTTTCCAAGTACTCTTGACCCATCTTACCTTCTCTTATATAATCTCAAGTCCCTTATAGAATCCCATATAGATTCCCCTATGGAATCTCATTTTCACATTTTTAAAGGAATACCTGATTATACCGGGGTTTCTCCTTTCTACCCATCTGATATTTAAGAATAAGAAGGTTGATTTCTGCTTATATTCTTGCTACTTCTATGACGACAGACAATTCCTTTCTGTTACTGTTTTGGTCTGGAATGGCACTTCTTCCAGGTAGTGCTGAAATGTCAGCATTCAAGTTAAGAACTTCTCAAATACTGTACTTTTAATCAAATAAAACTTCACATATAATTTTTGGTATCTGTTCCCATGACTACAGTCTTTCCCTGTGCTCATTTTCTGATCTATTAGGGACACATATCTGGTTGGTGGTCTCCCAAAAACTCTCAGAAATATTGTTTCTATATTTTGCCCTTATCCTCACCACATACACTTCAACTTGCTTCCATACCAGGTTCATTAGTTTCAACATAGTTGTTATAGGCAGAATCAACTGTATCTTCTGCCTACTTGACTACCTTTTCTAACCTGTCATTTCTTTGGCCTAGGACACGCTCCACTTTTTAGTCAGATCTTAAGTCTCATCCAACTAAGTCTCAATACTACTATGAGATCATATTTACCCTGCTAGTCTATCACTGTAATAAAATGTATTACCCATGTTTTTTAGGAAAAGATCTCATGATTTTAAATACTTTTTTACTAAAAACAAATGAATAGTCATATCTTAAGATATGCCAAATTTTGGGTGAAAAATATATATAAACTTTTGTTTATCTGTAATTAAGTTATAGTCTAGTGTTCTAACACACCATGCACATACATACATTCTTCTTAAGAAAAAACATTTTAGAGTCTTTACAACACTATTTCACGATAGATTTAAATTTTTCAATAATCACTTTCACACAAACTTAGCAGGTCCTTTTCACTCACTGAATTAGAAACTGTATTTTATGAATATTTTAAAAATTAATTATCAGTTTCGTGTATCAGATTATTTCTAATTTTCTTCCTTTAGGATTCACCAAAAGCCCAGCTACGCCGGACAATAGAATGTTGTCGGACCAACTTATGTAACCAGTATTTACAACCTACACTGCCCCCTGTTGTTATAGGTAGGTTAGCAGAGAAAAGTGCAATCATGATTCTCAGTGAAATATTTTCTCTGGTTTTAACAATAAGCAAGCTTTCTAGAGTTCAACACTACAAGTTATTTTTTCCTTTTAAGATGTGATCGAAAGGTAATATGTCTTTTTCATTGTTTACTTCCATTATCAGGTCCATTTTTCGATGGCAGCATTCGATGGCTGGCTTTGCTCATTTCTATGGCTGTCTGCATAATTGCTATGATCATCTTCTCCAGCTGCTTTTGTTACAAGTAAGATAATTATTTTGATGCAAAATATTTTGTTGAATATTAGATATAAACAGTTGTTCTTAAAGCCAGTAGGCAGAAACCATTGACAATGTATTTCAGGAACCATTAACTTGTATTTTCTGGTTATCTCCTTTAATTAACTATATTATAGTTTCTTAAGGGAACAGAGGACCTTACTACTAATCAATTAATTGGACACTACATTATACTTCTTGTTATGTTCATGAGTACTTAAGATATTCTTATTTATAGAATATTGAACTTTCTTATATCTAAATTTAAAAACCTGACCCCATATATGCACTACCAAATGTAAATTAGATAGCTAGTGGGAAGCTGCCGCATAGCACAGGGAGATCACCTCTGTGCTTTGTGACCATGAGAGGGGTGGGATAGGGAGGGTGGGAGGGAGGGAGACGCAAGAGGGAAGAGATATGGGAACATATGTATATGTATAACTGATTCACTTTATTGTAAAGGAGAAACTAACACACTATTGTAAAACAGTTATACTCTAATAAAGATGTTAAAAAATAAATAAATAAATAAATAAATAAATAAATAAATAATAAAATAGCCACCTTCTTGGAATGTTAACTCTTAGAAGTGTTCCACGGTGACAGTAAATTCCTGCATATAGTTGTATATAGGGATCTCTGAGGATATGTTGGGAAACATAGCATCTGCAGAGAGTTTATCACCTGATACTGCTGATACTTGGGAATTTGTTATACTGTTTGCAATTTCATTGTTGGTCAAAAAAATTGCTTTTTTGGATTGGGTCTTCTAAACTAGAATATGTTCAATATTATTGGAAATTTAAGACAATGTTTGGATTTAGATGACTATGTACAAATTCAAACATAATTGTAATTTGCAGGAAATCACTGATTACCACTTAAGTTGATAATTTTTTATCCCTAAAATTCAACCAACAAGAAGTTAATGAGTGCATAGGTATTCTGATATGTATTATTGGCATGAGTAGGCCATTAAACATGGTGTTAACTCTTCAGGAAATTAATAAGAGATTAACATGTGCAGTTCATAATATTTATCCTAGTTTTGGCTCTACGTGCATATATATCTATCTAGTCATACTTCAATGAAAATGAACACATACTATTATCCTAAGTACAGGATACCATTTTTATTTGCTATTTATTTTATTTATGCTATTTATTTTTATTTTTGTCTCTAAGTCATTTTTAACCTTGCCTTCAACATCTACAGTATCATCTATGTATAAAAAATAGGTCTTGGACTTCATAAGAATGTATAAGTTCGCCATGGGCTTCAGACAACCAAGGTACTTTTGTATATTACTCTATATAATTAAGGAAACAGTAACTTAAGTGGCTAATATTCATAATTGAAACATGAAAAAACAAGCAAAGCATTGATTCATGACTTTTTCTTCTCAACTGAATAAATTATATGATGGAAGCGATACAGTCAAAATCATCTACATATAGTTAAATAAAATATGCATTAACTAAGATATTGCTGATAGAAGGCCCAGAATCTAGTACAGGAAGAAATTTGAAATTCTTCACCAGGAATATTTAGAAATGGAGATTAATTGAAAGCTTTTGGGAAGCATACTCAGCTAAGAATTTTACTACTCTCTTGTTATCTCTCACTTACTTTCCTGATTTTGGATGGTTCTCTCTCAGGAAGATCTAGAACTCAATAAAATATGAAAATAAATGTGAAATTTATTCACTCTGAAATATGTATTCATTTTGCATCAAGTATTGTCAGACACTATTTGGGAACACTAAGGTAAAAAAAGGCAATTTCTGTTTCCACAGAGCCTTAATAAACAGACAATCTTTACATAGTTCAATATCTAGGATTGGAGATTTTGTGTTATACTGTTGAAGCATGGGAAAGGGAGCCCACCAAGAAATGGGATCAGAGAGAATGAATAGAGGTTAGCCTGATCAAGAAATTGTGAGGGATGGGAGGGAGTGTTTGACTCAAAGGAAACAGGATGTTCAAAAATATAGAACTAGATACTGTCATATTTCCCTCCGATATCCTTGTTAGGACTAACACACCCATCTCGCTCATGCTGAGAACTATCTACAGTTGAAGTCTTAAATCTGCATCCCTTGCTGGGAATTTCTATCTCTCACTCAGATCTGCTTTGCTTAAGGCTATGTTACCTCTCAAGGAACTGCACGTAGTCAATTATGGATTGATGTGGTGACATACATGTTCAAACTCCTTGCTCCAGTTTGAGGGAATCTAAAGAGACATCCTGGCTCCAGAGCTTTCCATATGATTGGCTGAGACCTCAGCTGCCACTGCACTGTTGGTCAGTTTATCTCTCTTCCCAAATTTTATTGGCCTCATCTCACAAGTATATCCTCCTAGAACACTCCCCAATAATCATTGGAATGCAACTCTCCATCTCAGTATCTGTCACCAGAGTACCCAATCTAAGATGAATATAGAAATGGAAGGTAATAGGGTATCTTTGAGAAACTGAAAGATGACTAATAATGCCTATGAATTAGAGAGTTAAAGAGAGGCAAAAAATGAGACTGAAGAAATAAGCATGAACAGACTGTGTTTTGGAAACCTTGTTGAAAAGTTATGATAAAAGCAACAGGAAGTGATTGACAAGTCTTAAGTAGAGTAATGACACAGTCACATTGGAATTTCATAATATCACTCCAGCTGCTGAATAGATAATAGATTAGAAGAGGACAAGAGAGTAAATGCAGAGAGACCAGTTAGGAAGTTGCAGAAATTTTCATCGTGAAAAGTGATGTTTGAACCACTATGGTGACAGTGGGGAAAGAGATAACTTATTTAAGATATATTTTGGAGTTAGAATAGACAGGAATTAATTATTGGACGGGTAGGTAGACTAAAAATGTAAAGTTTCCAATGGAGCTCATATTTGTGGAATTGTGGTTAAATGATGTCACTGGTGGAAATAGAAAAGAAGCAGCCTCTATTATCTTTGTAAATAAATTTCATTTCTCTAAATCTAATATATATGTATACACATACACACACACACACAAACACACACACGTGCAATTCCTTGTAAATGACAAGGGCCTAGATAACACTAAAACATGAATTCTAAGTGATAGTCTGGGCGTAAAAGCTTAGGGAAGAAGTAGAGAAGAATAATAAAGGGCCAAGCAACTTGAAATTCATTGGAGGTGACTGGAGGAAGTGGATGGAAAAAAGAACCTGGACTATCTAGTGGATCAGAAGGGTGGTGTTTCACTTGTAAATAACAGAGATTGAATTAGACTGACTTACAAAATGCTTTTCTCACATACCAGGAAATCTGGAGGATTTAACATGTTGGGGCTATCAGCATTATAATACTACTGGCCTTGCCCTATGATTACTGACTCATGGTTGCTGGATGACTCTTGCAGCACCAGGCATTTATGTTTGAGTTCAAAGATGATGTCTGGAGAAAGCATAAGAACTACTCCTGTTATTGCTGTCTTTTTATTTTACTATTATTAATTTTTAATCAAGAAGACAAATGCTTCCCTCCACAGAATTCCTCTTACATACCCTTACCAAGAATTGCATTCTGTGGCTACCTCTAATTGCAAAAGAGCAAATGCTTAGCTTTCCCATCCTTAATAATTGAGGCCAGGAAAGAGAGGAAATATTGGGAATAGGATGGACTGGGTCAACAATCCTACAATGTGTGCCATAGCCCACCCTTTGTATTCTTAACCTCAAAACATAATCTCTTCCCACATATATCCATTGCATCCAAAACTTTTGCCTAGATACCATCAAGTTACTTTATCAAACTTGAAGTCCAGAATCAGTGTTTAGCAGTCTAAAAACTAAAACAGTTTATTTGTCCAGGCCACCTAATGTAAAAATATAGAGAACACTGGATTTTTAAGTGAATTTTTACCAAAATCTTTCCCTCACTTTGGCAAAAACAATATGCAAAGGCTTGTGTCTTATCTGAACTCCTGATAAGGGTGATCCTCTAATTCCTCTGATCTGCTTCCCCTTGAGTTACAGAATAAGCTGAATTTTGAGACTTTAAACCCCAAATTATGGAACTCTTACTCAATTTAGATTGCTAAAGACAGAGAGCTTTTCTTTATTAAAACTATATTCTGTGTCATCTTTGCTTTCAGACTAACCGCTTCTCTTGGTTGGAAATGACAAGAAATAACCAAGGCACTCTAATATTCTATTTTTTCTATAATTTTCACTGATTACAGAACATTGTTCTGTACATGGCTTGGATTCAAGGCTGCAGTGTGTCATACTTTGATCAAATATTTTACCCTGTAATAAAAGTTACAACATTTAGCTCTAACTGGTGGGTTTTTCTTTTCTTTTTTTTTTTTTTTTTGGTTGGGTCTTTCTTAACCAAATTTCTACCTGCTCCACTTAGTCTGTTACATGCAACATCTTGTAGACATTGCATAAATGTTTTGTACATTTCCAGTTAGAATTATTCATAGGTACTTAATTATTTTGGTTTTTATGTTGTGAGAATCTGTTTTTTCTATTTCTGTTTTCTATTTGACTACTGCTTGTATACAGAAAAGATACTGATGTTTAATTTTCACCTTATAATTGGCCTTCTGTTGAAATCCATTGTTGACTTCAGTAGTATGGCAGATGGTTCTTTTGAGTATTCCAGGTCTATTATCATATTTCCTACTAATAACACCTGTGAAATATTAGTTTCCTAAGAAAAAAAATATATTTATCTGTATCTTTAAATACTTTCCTACTAGAAATTTATTTTAGCCTATATAGCACTACTCTAGCAGTTTCATTGATCTTTTCTATTGTTTTTGTCTTTATACCATTGATTTCTGCTCTGATCTTTATTATTTGTTTCCTCCTGCTTTGTCTTCTTTTTCTAGTTCTTTAAGGTGTAAGGTTAGGTTATTTGAGAATTTTCTTGTTTCCTGAGGTAGGTCTCTATTGCAATAAACTTAGGTCTTAGAACTGCTTTGGCTGCATCCCATAAATTTTGTTATGTTTCCATTTTCATTTGTCTCAAGGTATTTTTTGATTTAGTCTTTGATTTCTTTGATGACTCACTCGTTGTTTGTTAGCATATTATTTAGCCTCCATGTTTTTGTTTGTTTGTTTGTTTGTTTTGCAGGGGTTTTTTGGGTTTTTTAAAATTTTTTTATTTCTAGCCCTATAGCATTGTGATCACAAAAGTTTCTTGATATGATTTCAATGTTCTTAAATTTATTGAGACTTGTTTTGTGGCCTAGCATATGATCTGTCCTGGAGAATGTTCCATGTGCCCTTGAAAATAATGCATCTTCTGCTGCTTTTGGATGGAAGGTTCTGTATATATCTATTAAGTTCCTCTGATGTAATGTGTTACTTAAGGCCAGGGTTTCCTTGTTGATTTTCTGTTGGATGATCTGTCCATTGATGTAAGTGGGGTATTCAGGTCTCCTGCTATTATTGTGTTACTGGCAATCTCTCCCTCTATACATATTAATATTTGCTTCATGTATTTAGGTGCTCCTATTTTGGGTGCATGCACATTTACAGGTGTTACATCTTCTTGTTGGATTGATCCCCTTGTCATTATATAAGGTCCTTCTTTGTCTCTTGTTCAGTCCTTGATTTAAAGTCTAGGTTTTCCCTGGTGGCTGAGTGGTTAAGAATCCACCTGCCAATGAAGGGGACATGGGTTTGATCCTGGTCTGGGAAGATCCCACATGCTGTAGAGCAACTAAGCCCATGTGCCACAACTACTGAGCCTGTGCTCTAGAGGCTGTGAGCCACAACTACTGAGTTCACGTGCCACAACTACTGAAGCTTGTGACCCTAGAGCCCATGCTCTGCAGCAAGAGAAGCCACCACAATGAAAGCCCACGCACTGCAACGAAGAGTGGCCCCTGCTCAATGCAACTAGAGAAAGTCTGCATGCAGCAACAAAGACCCAACACAGCCAAAAATAAATAAATAAATAAATAAATAAATAAATAAATAAATTTTTTTAAAGTCTATTTTGTCTGATATAAGTAAGAGAAAGCCCCAGCATTTTTTGTTGTCATTTGCATAGAATACCTTTTCCCATTCCCTCACTTTCAGTCTGTGTGTGTCTTTAGATCTGAAGTGAGCCTCTTTTAGGCAGCATATGTATAGGTCTTGTTTTTATTTTGTCCATAGCTACCCTATGTCTTTTGATTGGAGGATTTAGTTTATTTACATTTAAAGTAATTACTGATAGTTATGTATTTATTGCTATTTTGTTAACTGTTTTCTGGTTCTTTTTGTAGTTCTTTTCATCTTCTTTTTCTCTCTTCTCTTGTGATTTGATGAATATCTTAGTGTTATGTTTGGATTCCTTTCTCCTCTTTGTGTGAGTATCTATTATAGGTTTTTGGCTTGTGGTTACCAAGAGGTTCATATATAACAACCTATATATATGTGATTATTTTAAGTTGATGATCTCTTGATTTCAAATACATTCTAACAACCCCACGTTCACCCCTATCATGTTTAATCTTTTTGACATTATAATTTACAAATTTTTGTTTTGTGTATTCTTTAGCTATTTACTGTGTGTATAGATGATTTTACTACTTTTGTCTTTTAACCTTCCTAATAACTTTATAAGTACTGATCTACTAGCTTTAATGTATGTTTTCTTTTACCAATGAGATTTTTTCCTTTGTAATTTTTATGTTTCTTGTTTTGGTCTTTTCACTTATAGAAGTCCGCTTAACATTTCTTGTAAAGCCATTTTTGTGGTGCCAAACTCTTGGCTTTTGCTTGTCTGTAAAACTTTTATCTCTCCTTGAAATATAAATGATAGACTTGCTGGGTAGAATGGTCTTGATTGTAGTATTATCCTTTCATCACTTTGAATATATCATTCCATGCCCTTCTGGCCTACAAAGTTCCTGCTGAAAAATCAGCTGATAGTTTCATGGGAGGTACCTTCTATGTAACTAGTTGTTTTTCTCTTGCTTTTAAGTTTTTCTCTTTGTCTTTTATTTTTGCCATTTTAATTATATGTCTTGGTGTGAGCCTCTTTGAGTTCATCTTGTTGTGGACCCTCTGTGCTTCCCGGAACTGGATATCTGTTTCTTTTCCCAGGTTAGTGAAGTTTTCAGCTATTATTTCTTCAAATAAGTTCTCTGCCCCTTTCTCACTCTCTTCTCCTCCTGAGACCCTTATAATGTGAATGTAGCATGCTTGATGTTGTCCCAGAAGTCTCTTAAATTGTCCTAATTTTTTTAAATTCTTTTTTCTTTTTTATTTAGCCTGGGTAATTTCCACTATTTAGTCTTCCAGTTCACTCCTCTGTTCCTCTGTATCATCTAACCTACTGTTGTTTCCTTCTAGGTGTATTTTTTATTTTAATTATTGTATTCTTCAGCTCTGTTGGGATCTTCTTTATATTTTCTAACTCTTTATTAATATTCTCACTGTGTACATACATTCTTCTTCTGAGTTTGTTGAGCATCTTTATAATCATATCTTGAATGCTTTATTCAATGGATCACTTATATCCACTTCGTATACTTCTTTTTATGAGGTTTTGTCTTATTTGTTTAGAACATATTCCTCTGTCTCCTCATTTTGCCTAGTACTTTGTGTTTATTTCTATGTGTTAAATAGGTCAGCTATGTTTTCTGATCTTGGATAAGTGACCTTATTTAGGAGGTATATTATGGGGCCAAACATCACACCCACCCCTCCCAGTCACCAGAGCTATATGTTTTAGGTATGCCTTCTATGTGGGCTGCATGGGCCTTTCTGTCATGGGGGGGCTGGCTACTGTGGCTGCACTGGTTGGCTGCCAGGTCCTGCTTTATGTGGTGGCAGCAAGTCTGCTGATGGGCAAAGCTGGGTCTCCACACAGCTATACCTTTGTGGCCCAGTTGGTCCTGGGACTGGTGCTGACCTGCTGGTGAGGAGGGCCAGGTCCCAGCACATGGCTGCAGGACCCAGGGAGCACAGGTTGGTGCCAGCTCCTGGGGAGCAGATAAGTTTCTGGCAATCATAGTCCAGAGGGGTGACTCCAAAATGGTGCTTGCTAGCATCTATGTCCCCAGGAGGAGTCCTAGTTGCCTCCTGCCTCTGGGAAATTCTCCAAAAATCAGAAAGTGGGTCTCAACCAGGGTCTTTTCAAATGACTGCCTCTATCCTGGAACTTGGAGTTTGTGAGATTCTGTGCATGCCCTTTAAGAATTGAATCTCTATTTTTACAACCCTCCAGCTCTCCTGTACTCAAGTCCCACTGGCCTTCAAGGCCAGATGTTTTAGGGGCTTGTCCTTCCTGTGCAGGACCCCCAGGTTGGGGGTGCCCAAAGTAAGGCTCAGACCCCTTGCTCCTTGGGGAGAACCTCTGCAAATGTCATTATCCTCCCATTTGTTCATCGCCTACCTGGGGGTGTAGGTCTTAATTATATTGCCTCTCTGCCTCTCCTATCCATTTTATTGTAGTTTCTTACTTATATCTTTAATTTTAGAACATCTTCTCTGCTAGTCTTCAGGTCATTCTCATTGATAGTTGCTCCATAAATAGTTGTAATTTTTGTGTGCCCATGGAAGAAGATGAGCTCAGGGTCTTCCTACTCCACCATCTTCTAAATTTATCTTTGATTTGCTAACGTAATGTCTGAAGAAATTTACTTGGGAGTTTTCAAACATTTTCATCAAGGCTGGAGCACCACAAATAATTTATAACACATTTTTTTTGTACAAAGATCTCATCAATTCTATCATTTCTTTGAAGTTAATCATGGATCAAAGCTCAAATTTCTAAGAGAAAATAACCCCAAAGGTGATTTCCTTTTTGTGTCATTGACACTGCCTGAAAGTTCACTGGGTATTTCTTGAAACAATGGTTATTTACATCCATTTCTGACAGTTGGAATCTAGTTTATTCCTTAGAAATAAAAGAACAAACATATACAATATAAACTATGAGATGGACAAATAGTCAATAAGCCAGATTATTCCTTTTTATGCCATGAGTTGGGTGTCAACATGATGCTGAGGAAGGCATATGTACATTTATAAATGGTCAATCTTTCCTCTTCATTGGACATTGTACTCAACATACATCCCTACTTATGGAAGCTGAACTAAAAAAAAAAAAAAAGTAGCATGGTAGGGGATGGCTAACCAGTACTAGATTCAATTTTTGTTTCTTCAATTAATAGAGCATTCAAAATATTTAAATATCCTCATTTCGTTTCTTAATCACTTATTTACTTCTTTTACTCTTGTGATGTGGCTTCTGCTCTCCAACTCCATACTAATTAAACTCTTTTGTTTAAACTAACTCATTTAAAAAACATATCTTTTTTACTCTTCTTGGTCTTAGTGCAGTGATGGCCACTTTTAAACCATATCTCCATTGGGTTTAGGGTTCAATACTGCTCCATTATCCTCTCCAGAATGGAGAATGAATTGAGAGATGCAGAATATAGATAAATGGGCATCAGACTTTATTACTAATAAAGCTGATGGTGAAGGCGACTTTAAGTATAGGGTCACAATCAACTGTATAATATTATGCTCCTTGATAAAGTACACCCCTATCTTAGTCACTGTCAGTGATTGACAATTGCAACTCTCCTTACCTGTGAAGAGTCTACCCCATGATAGAGCAGTAAATATGTGTGTTCTGAGGACAGTTTCATCTTGGAAAGTAGAGAAATAGTCCAGGAAAGGCTGTATGTGCCTTCCACAAACATTAATCAGATACAAAACTCCTCCTATGGGTGGAAGGTATGACAGAGACAAATAAACTTAGTCAAGCTTCCAAATGGAAGGCTGAAGAAATTAAAACTTGTTCTCTGGTGCCCTTTTCTCTTTTCTTGATGTTCATGATTGTGTTCTGTCTAACGTTTCTTGACTTTTGGCTTTTGATCATGTTTATTCATTTTTTGGTCACTCTTTTTTGTACTTGGCGCAAATGTATTTTAGAGGATATCAGATTTCTTTTCTTGAGTCTCAACTTTCTCCATTTTTAGTTTCATTCAATATAAAGATGAATCTATTTCATCTCTCCTTGTGGTTAAAGATCACACTGTATATATTTTTAAGATAACTTATTTTTAAAGCACCTAACCCAAGACTTTACTCATAATAGGTTTTCAGTATATGTTTACTGAATTCAACTTGCAAAAGCTCAATTAAATGTAACATACACACAAAGGTTCAATTATAAAATCTATGTCCAACTTTTAGGCTCAACTCATGATGACCATCACTGCTCTCTGCCCTCAGCCTTAGCTTGGGATAGGAGCCCCTCATTTATTTGTGTTTATACAGTGTCCAATAATATAAACTGTACAACTATTAGACTGTATTTAGGACCCAGGGTAAGATTCCAAAAGTGACGTTCCATGGGTTGGGATTCCCCAATGAGATTCTATGGGTGGGGTTCTGGTGGGTTGGATTACGGAATTCTTATACTCTAGTATATTGAAGTGTTTGCTGCTCAATAAGTGTTTGTTGAACTGGATTTTAACTTTAATGAAAGGAACATTGATGATTAGGCAGGCCTTAGAGTTTCAATTAACTGAGATGGAAATGGTTGACTACAGAACAATTTAGAAGGAAAAATCAGGACATAAGTTGTAGGGATACTACGTTTGAATTTTCTATGAAAAATTGCAGTAGAAATATTGAGTCTGGAATTCAGGAGAGAAGCATGGGCTAGAGATACAAATTTGGAGGTAATTAGTGCACGGTTGTGAGATTACCAAGGAAACAGGTGTACATAGAGAAAAAAAGAGGCACAAGTACTACTGATTCCTGAGACACTCTGAAATTGAAATGTTCTATGTAAGAGAGAAGAAAGGAACCAGTAGTGGAGACTGAGAAGAAGAAACCAGTGAGATAGAAAGAAAACCAAGAATATGTGTGGCATCAGGTCAAGTGAAAAGATGGTAACCAGGAGTGATAATTTGTCAAAAACTGTGGAAATCAAGTAAGATAAGACATGCGAATTGACAATTGGGTTTATCAAAAGTGGACTTCTTTGGTGACCTTGACAAGATCTTCTTATAATGTGTTGAAGAATGAACAGGAAATGAAGACTTGTAGACATTAAATATGCCTCACCCTTTTGAGGGATTTTGGTGCAAAGCGTAGCTGGTCAGGATAACATGGTCAAGAGAAAGTCTGTAATTTTTTTTAAGTTGGAAGAAATAATCTCATGCTTGTATATTGCCTGGAATGATCAAGTGCAAAGCAAAGCACACGCACATGCAATGTAGGAGAGGGAAAAATCTTGAAGCAATGCCTTTGAGAAGGCAACAGGAGAATTAATGTGATGTGTTCTAATTTTCAATGAAGGATGAAATCTCCATTACTCAAGCTGAGGAATTGGCTTTAGATAGGTGTAAGCCCAATACCAGTGAGGTGGAGAAATATGTCCTGCCCACTTTTATGGAAAGTGCTACAAGGTCACATTGCTAGAGTGTGGATACATAAATCTACAACAAGAAGGAAAAGAAGAATAATATTCTAATCTATCACATCAGGTTAACTCCTTTTACCAACATGTTCCATTCATAATTGTCTCTAGTCATCTAAAGAGACAACTATTCCATGGGATTTAGAACAAACAAATAAAATCGAATCAAATAAAAATCCTTTAACCCCTTTAGTTATATTACATTAAGGGACTCCTCATTTAAACAGTGTAGGTATTTTGATAATCATTTATTTTATCATTACCCTTTTTAAGATAAGTTTAGATTTTTTTGTAAACGTATCTGTGATTTAAATCATAATTCTCAATCTATTTTCATAGATTTCATCCATCTAATTATTCTCAGAGAATGTGTCTTTGTGATGTATTCAAATAGACATCGTGAATGCCATATGCATTACAATATAAAAACCTCAGAATGGAAATTTGGGAGACTATTCCCAACTCTAAGATGTTTCTTAGCCATGGAAAAATATTTAATTGTTTGTGTTCATTTAGTTCATGTAATGGATTACTCACTTCCCTTCTTAACATGTAATAGTTTTATTTTTAATTTAAAACAAATCTATATAAATAATTGAAAGTTTTTCTATTAATATTTATTTATTGAATATCTGTATGGACTGTGCTACTCATGTTAGGGTAAGAATGGAATTCAGGGGTTGAATTCCGGACCTCAAGAGCTTATATTCTTGTTATACAAAAGCTAAAACATAAAATATTTAGGTAACAAGACAACGCTACATATGAGGAAGTACCAAAATAAATGGTACACTTAACAGGTGATTCAGTGTAGAGAGAAACACGAGGGCTGAAGTTATCAAAGAAGTTTTTATAAATGATCTAGAAACAGTGGTAAGTTTCAAAAAAATTGAGTACTTATTTGGTATCAGTCCTTTTTAAATATTGGGGATGAATAAAAGGAAATTTATGTCATAAAGAAGGCTTTGCTCTGGTGCAGGAGAGGAAAAAACACAGACAATTATAAGACAATATTTTAAATGTATGATAAAATTATGATAGAGATATACCAAAAATCAGGTTGGAGTGGTGAGATGGGTGTGAATATGACAATGCTTTTATGTGGTATCTAAAAGTCTGTCTCGCTGAGTGTCCTAGGATGAATAGGAGTTAAGCAGCTAAAGGGATATATATATAGATAGATATAGACAGATAGATATATCTACATCTATATCTATATCTGGGCACCTAAATATATATATTTTTTAGAGTGCATACAGACATTTGCAAGGGTTCTATGGGAGACAAAAGTGTAGAACGAAATTTAGAACTTCTCATTGCTTCTTCTTCCATAAATCTATGCCAGGTGTGTCCCATCAAGGCTTGAAAATAACATTTATTCAAATATACCTCTCAGAATGTTAGGCTATCAATAGTTAAATATTTACATTAGGCTCTATAAGCTATAATTTGAATAATCAATAGGCTAAAATTGTCTATATTGATGGATAGTTAAGTAAATCATGAATTAAAGTAGCCAAAGGAGTTAGAAATTTCCCGAGCAATTTTTGTTGCTTTATTGCTTTTTTAAATCTCAGTTTTGCTATGTAACTGATTCAACACCCAGTGAATAATGGAGCAAATATTTGATTAAATTATGTGGAGGTATAAAAAGTTCCCTGACCAGTGTATAGAATGTATTCTAAATTCTTGTGGTTTATTTGTGTATTTCATACAAATAAAAAAAAAAAAAAACCTACTCAGTTGGACCAAATTCTGAGTATATTCACAACTTTTAAGACTGTGAAGTGATTAGTTAGTGGGGTTAAATTTGAATACAAATAAGGAAAAATCACACTGTAGGTTAAACAAGCGATTGACAAAATCCACTTAATCATATTTTAAGTCTTCTTAAGAACACTGAATTATGAGAAAGTTCTTACGAACTTTTTGAGTTATTTACTAAAATAAAACTGCATATATATTTTTTTCATGTAAAAACCTTAATATATAAAAAATAAATGGATATATGTCACAGTTACTGTGGGAGAAAGAATTATAAGTCTTATTAAAGACTTTCAACTGAAAGTCAATTTCTAGCACCTAAATCTTATACTTCTGTCTTAGCCTCTTTATCAGGGATTCAAAATAATTTTTTGTAATGGCTTTCTGAAATACATTGTAAAAGAGCGGTGCCACAGAAAATGAGTTGTTGCTAATTTAGATGATTAATTTTCCATATTAATCACTGATAAAGTTCTTTTTTTCCCTATAAGTAAGTAAGTATGTCCATTCAGCATAGTATTGGCTTAAAACTTAAATTCTGAAAAATAGGTTCTTTAGAATAATGGAAAGAGAAGCTCAGAGGGCATAATCTCTTCTGATTACATTTGGGCCTATTTTTCTACTTTCTATTTAATTAAAATTTATGCTTTGGACAAGTTCAGCGATGTTTCTTTAAGCTATGGTTTTGGTTTCTTAGAGTTCTTTTTAAACCCCTTCAACATCTTTTACTATATTTTGATTACTGCTCACCCAAATTTCCCTGGATATCATGTTGATAGGATTATCAGGTCATGAAAAACACCTATTTATATACATTTTGTCCTCCAACTCATTCTTAATAAAGTAAAAAATAAAGCAAACTAAAAAATAAATATTTCTACTAGGTTTGAATTTTATTGTGAGGAAATACACATACTCATATACACCTTATTCTGATAGAAAGAGTTGCTTGCTATTCTGGATAGGAATGTATCTGAGTTCCACATTTCCACTGAGGAAATTCTCCTACTAATTCTCCCACTAATTCAGGCTTGTAAATATCTCTTCTTTCTAACTTTCATCCAAAAACAGTTACCAGGTCTGCACACTTCTCTTTATACACCCCAATTTTATCTCTGCCTATTTCTGCTAACCTAGTTCGAGTCTATTAGTGGAAGCCTGGATCACATTGGTCTCTGGCTTGCCCTCTTAGTTAAATTCTGGCTGCCTCCAATCCAGCCAGAACAGTTGATGCTATGTTAGTATTTACATAACATCATGTTTTCATGTTTATATGTAATCCTCCTGCCAAGAATAGTAAATTATCTCACATTACACAGGATGCTTTCCAATTTCTTTAATATGTCACTCAAAGAAAGATAGATTTATATGCCCATTCTAATCTACATTGTTCACCCAAGTGAATTACTACAGTATTTATCTCTGCCATTTGGGAAGTATGTGTCATTTGGAAAATCAAATAAAAAATGAAATAATAATGAAAAGCTATAGAAGTTAAATATTTAAGCCTGGGACTAGGTCTTGTTACTAAACAGCTTCTTTTTACTTATGTGCTCAATAAGTAAATAATCAAAAAGTGAACCAATATGGTATCAAATTTTTCCTATATTAATATCTATTTTACTTGGCAATACTGTGAGGAAATATACACACTCACACACACCTAATTCTGATAGAAAGAGTTGCTTACTCTTCTGAATAAGAATTTATCTGGATTAGCAGGCAAGATGGCGGAAGAGTAAGACGCGGAGATCACCTTCCTCCTCACAGATACATCAGAAATACAGCTACACGTGGAACTTCTCCTATAGAACACCCACCGAACGCTGGCAGAAGACCTCAGACCTCACAAAAGGCAAGAAACCCCCCACCTACCTGGGTAGGCAAAAGAAAAAAGAACAAACAGAGACAA
>NC_041220.1:56106060-56131587 GCF_002837175.3 Physeter macrocephalus
AAAAAAAAAAAAGAATTTATCTGAATTCCAGATTTCCATTGAGGTAAAACACAATTCTCCCACTAATTCAGGCATTAATTAACATTTAATTCAGGCATTAATTAACGTTTAATAAACCAACATTTTTTTCAACTCCAGTGTATTCCCATTTTTTGGAAATAAATCTATCTGATAATTGTAGGAAAGGAAACTAAAAAATGCCCAGGCTTTGTGGTCTTTGGCTCACACAAATGTTAAAAATACTTTAAAATTTCAAAAACAAAATGGATAAAGAGGTGTTGAGACTAGATATAATAAATATTTCCATGAAACTTCAGAATAATTTTTTTTTCCCTTGTACCTTTCACAGCTCGGTAATTCAACATTTTCCAGAATGTCAAAATTTAATTTTAGGATTTGCAAAACTAATAAATACACAAGCATTTATTTTATTTGTTATAATTATATTTTAAGTTTAGATTTTCTTTGAAGCTTTATTTCTAATAGATTTGACTTGGCAAATCCATAATTGTATTGATTTTTTATTTTAGGAAATAATTCTGATATATTTAATGTCATCACCTTTATAAATCTAGCCTTTGAAAGCCTAGTATTATTTATTTTCTGCCTTACAGAAATATATGTATTTGTTTTTTCCCTAAAACTGAGATTAACTACATTGATTATCTATGAAATATATTTCAGAACTAAGTGCCATATAGCCATATAAAATAGTTCAATCTAGATTCCTTTGTTCACTAGTTGTATGATCATTGGTATTTGGTTTCTTAGAACTGTATTTTCCTTATGTGTAGAAGGAAGATAATAATTTGCTTTGAATATTGAATAAGACATTCAATGTGCTTGCTACACAGTAAATGCTAAATAAATGTTTTATTTCCTTCAACTCATGTTATGATGATATTCATCATAATTTGCAATTATTGACACCAGCTATTGTAGCTTTTAACAAAAAATATATCAAGGCATGATAAAAATGCAGAAAAAACACAGTCTGAAAACACAAAACAGACTTGGATATGACACAGAGTTTGGAACTGCCAGAAAATTTAAAATAAATATAATTAATATGTTTAGAGCACTAAGCAAAAGAGTAGACAGTGTACAAGAATAGGTGGGTACTCTAAACAAAGAGATGGAAACTCCAAGAAAATGCTAGAAGTCAAAAACACAGTAACAGATATTAAAAATGTCTTTGTTAGGCTAATTAGAAGACTGTATGCAACTGAGGAAGAAATCAGAGAACATGAAAATATGTAAAAACTTCCCAAACTGAATATGGAAAACCTTCCCAAACTGAAGTTTGGCAATAATAAAATTAATCAAAACGAAACAGAATATCAAAAAAAGTGTTACAACTTTGAAAGAGGCAACAAACATGCAATTGCAATAGAAGAGGAGAACAGAGAGAGAATGGAAAAGAAATATTTGACACAATAATATCTGAGAATGTTCCCAAATTAACAACAGACAACAAAGCACAGTTCCAGGAAGTTCAGAGGACACTAAATGGAATAAATACCAAAAACTCTATACCTAGGCACATCATACTCAAACTGGAGAAAAAGCAGAGAGAAAGTACTAAAAGAAGCCAGAAGAAAAATGCACCTTACCTATGAGGGAACAACGATATGAATTATAGTGAATTTCTCATCAGAAACCACGAGAGCAAGAAAAGAGTAGAGTAAAATTCTTAAAGTATTGAAAAACAAAAACGACCAAACAATTTTCTATACTCAGTGATATTATTCTTCAAAAAGTGAAGGAGAAACAAAGAATTTCTCAGACAAATAATGAAGTAACCAACAGTAGATGCACCTAGCAGCAAGAAATTTTAAAAGTTCTTCAGAAAAAAAGAAAATACATACAGATCAGAAACTTGGTAAATAAATCTAGGCAAAGAAAGGAAGAACACTAGAGAAAGGATAAATGAAAGTAAAATAAAATCTTCTTTTTAAAAATAATCTAATAGGTAACTTTCTATAGTCATAATAGTAACCATATATTGAGTGATTATAGGATATAAGTAAGTGAAATGAAAAACGACACCAATTTCACAAGGGACAGGAGGAGAAAATTGAAATTAATCTGTTATATAGTATTTACATTATTCATGAAGCTGTATAGTGTTATTTGAAAGTGGACTTAGATTAGCCTAAGTGTTTATTGAAAACTCTAGGGAAATCACCAAAAAGCTTTTTAAAAGAAGTGTAATTCACATCCTAAAAGAAGAGAGAAAATGGAAAAAGGTAAAATGCTCAAGTAGTCAGAGAAGACAGAAAAAGAAGGAAATAAAATAAAAGAAACAAATTACAACTGTGTAGAATAGAACAGTTACAAATACTGAAAATATTAATTTAACCATATCAATAATAACTTTAAATGTGAATGGTCTAAGTATACCCATTAAAAGACAGACTGTCAGAGTAGTTTAAAAAAATGAACTATATATAGTTTTCAAGAAACCCACTTTGAATATAAAGACACATATCAGTTAAAAGTAAAGGGTTGGAGGAAGACATACAATGCTAACACTAATCAAAAGAAAACTCAAATAGCTTCATTAACTTCAGTTTAGGCAGATTTTAGAACAAGGGACCTTATCAAAGATAAAGAGGAACATCACATGAAGACAAAAGAATCAATTCTACAAGAAGACATAACAATCTTTAATATGTATAAATCTAAACAGAACATCAAAATATGTGAGGCAACAACTGACAGAACAACAAAGAGAAATAGAAAAATTATACTATTATACTTGGAGACTTCAACATCTCTCTTTCAGTAACTGAAGGATAAATCATGCCAAAAATTAGTAAGGCTATCGTTGACCTGAACAGCATCACCAAATCAACTGGATCTAATTGACATTTATAGAATACTTCATTCAACAACAGCATAATACATATTCTCAAGTTCACATGGAACATTTACCTAGATAGACTATGTCTGAGTCATAAAATACACTAAAAATTTAAAAACAATAGATCATACAAAGTATTCTCTGAGACCTCAATGGAATTAAACTAGAAATCAATAATGAAAACATAGCTGAAAAAAATCCAGAATATTCTGGCAAGTAAACAACATACTTCTTAGTCACATATTGAACAAAGAAGAAATTTTAAGAGAAATTAAAAAAATATTTTGAACAAATGAAAGTGAAAATACAAGTCAAATGATAGAATCAGCAAAAATAGTTCTTAAAGGGAAATTTATAGCATTGAATGCACATATTAGAAAATAATAAAAATATAAAATCAATAATTTAAGATTTTACCTTAGGAAACTGAAGAAATGAGTACAATTTAAGCCAAAAGCAAACAGAAGAAATAATAAAAATTAGAGCCAAAATTAATTAAATTGAAAATAAGAAATCAATGAAATTGAAAATAGGAAAAAGTGGGCAAAATATCTGAGGACACACCTCACTAATTATGGTACACAGATGGCAGATGAGCATATGTAAATATGTTCAACATGCTGATAAGGATGTGGAACAAAAGGAACTCTCACTCATTACTGGTGGGAATGCAAAATGATACAGCCACTTTGGCAGAAAATTTGGCACTTTCTTACAAACCTAAACATTTTTAGCATATGATTTAAAAATTGCTCTCCTAAACATTTACCCAAATGAGTCAAAAATCTGTGTCTACAGAAAAGCCTACTTGTGACTATTTATAGCAGTTGTACTGGTAATTTCCCCAAACAGGAAATAAACAAGATATCCCTTAATAAGTGAATGGATAAACTGTGGTATATCCATTAAAGGAATATTATTCAGTGATAAAAAGAAATGAGCTATCAATCCATAAAAAGACATGGAAGAATCTTTAATGCATATCTCTTAGTGAAAACAGACAATCTGAAAAAGCTACTGTGCCCTAAGGAAATCTAATCTAGGATTACAGTGAACAAATGTGGCTAATTTTGCAACTTGAACCTATATTTTTGTGAATCCTGTAACTGCAATTTTTACTCTACCACATTGCTATAAAAGAGGGTTTTAGATTCTCCATGAACATATGAGCATTTTTCTAAATTGTGGAAATACTATACTATCCTAGAAATAGGATTTGTAAATAAATTATTATAGGGTTGCCTCACATATCTTGAGGGAGACCTCTGAGACCTTTGAATACAGATATGGCCCTTAGTACTTGGCTGGCTTACACTCTGCCTCCTGTAGGACCTAGGGAGATGCCAGGGAACTATTTCTATTCACTTATATTCTTATCCCTATGTACCCTTTGCACCATTTGTTCTTGATTGATAATAAGCTGCAGAGAAACCCACTTGAGCAGGGTCTGGCAAGTTGCCACTGAAAACTGGAGCCAATATGTATTAGATTGGTCTAGACTAAATTGAATCATTTTAAATGAAAGACTGAAATATGCCCTGGGAACTATAGACCAGTATGCATAATGTCTTCAAATGACAGCCTGTAGAATGCATAATAAGATTTAGTAATTTCCTTTCCACTTCAGTAAACTTCCTACTTGAAGAATTGCAAAACTGCTTCTATAAAGGAAATCATACTTTTCTAATCTACCAGTAACATTTAAGAATATAAATAAATGTGGAAATGCTCAGACCTTAACATTTCCTTGGCAATTATCTATGCAAAGGCAATTTTTCCATGCATAGATATAGAATTGAGAGTAATGTTTTACTACAGGGATCTCTCTAAGAGGTGCAAACCAGAAAAGGTAATATAAACTTTGGTTAGAGCAGTGCTGTGCAAGAGAGTATAATTTGAGTCAAATAAGTCATTTTAAATTTTTTAGTAACTGTTAAAAAAGAGAAACAGATGAAAATATTTTAATGATATATTTATATAACAATATTTATATTCAAGATTTTATTTAAAATATCAATATAAAATATATGAATGAGATATATTTTGTTTCGTACTAAGTCTTTGAAACCTGGTATATTTTTACAGCACATCTCAATTTGGACTAGCCATATTATGTGTTTTTTAGCCACATGTGGCTAGCGGCTCGTGTATTAGACAGTGAAGGTTTGTAGCAATATGTCAAATAAAGAAAAAGAAAACCTACTTTTAATGATACCTACTGCTTTCTCAGGTACCCATAATAACACAATGCTCGGGCTTCCCTGGTGGCGCAGTGGTTGAGAGTCCGCCTGCCGATGCAGGGAACACGGGTTCGTGCCCCGGTCCGGGAAGATCCCACATGCCGCGGAGCGGCTGGGCCCGTGGGCCATGGCTGCTGAAACTGCGCGTCCGGAGCCTGTGCTCCGCAACGGGAGAGGCCACAACAGTGAGAGGCCCGCATACCGCAAAAAAAAAAAAAAAAAAATAACACAATGCTCATCTAGAATTCAAGAGCACATGAAAAGAAATAGTTAACATTAAGCGAAACAACATATTTGATATCTCAAATGGGCACAAAAAACTACCAGTTACTGCTTAAGTAGTAATATGATATATTTTCCATAAGGGTATATGTGTTCTGTTCACCTCATAACTCTCAAAATATCTGTTGAATGAATAAGTGAAAGGCAAGGGAAGAACCAACTTTGCTCTCGTGTTTCAGAATTGGTCAGTCTCTCTTCCACAGTCTCATATTGCTTTAGATAAATATGCTACTGTCTAAACCATCCTAGTATGGAGCCCTTTCCTGATGATTTTCTAATGCTAGCAACCAAGAGTCTAAGAGACCTCTTCTGGTGAAAGTGACTGTAATCCTTCAGATCCTGGACCTAGATATTTTTTTAAAATTGAGGTATAGTTGCTTCACAACGCTGTGCTAGCTTCTGCTGTACAGAGAAGTGAATCAGTCATATGTATACACATATCCCTTCCCTTCTGGATTTCCCTACCTTCCAGGTCACAGAGAATTGAGTAGAGTTCCCTACGCTATACAGCAGGCTCTCACTAGTTATAGCAGTGTGTAATGTCAATTTTTCATCCTTTTGCCAAGAATACACCAGTCTTCCCCTTCTCCACTTCTCCTGATTCTCCCCTTAACCAGGCAATAAATTTTTGACAAATTAAACTATATAGCCATTTTAAACATCATTAACTTTGTTTGAGGAGTTTCATTTACCTTTAATTTTATAATATCATGGATGATGAGATCTGAACATCAGTAATAATGTAAGATAGGCAGTTATTTTTGTAGATTCCTGTAGTTATCTGCATAGTGTATTATTGTTAATAATGAAAAAAATAAAAATTTACTTTGCATATTCAAGAAGTTCAATAAAATGAAAACTTTCTGCCACTAATAAGTCACTGTATATCACTGGGTCTTGATTTTACCATTTTTAAAACTGAGGATAATAAACTACTTCGCAGGGTTCTTGTGAGGCCAAATGAAATAACAGATGTAAAGACTTTAAATACAGTGCTGACACTGAGATAAGTCTCACTGTTATTCAGATTATTAATAATAATACAGAAGTGTAGGAATTGTTGGATGAAGGAAATGGTCTTATCTACAGAATATTATCAAAATCAGAAATATAGAGAATCTCCTGATAAAGCAGGCATGTGTACAGGTTTGGGTAGTAGGAGAGGGGTAAAGCCTTGCCTACTTAATTTATTTCCCTTCCTGCTTCTTCAAAGATGTCTCTCCATTGTGTTTTTGGAAAACCCTAGTTACCTAAGAAAAGTAATTTGAAAAGATCTGGATCACATCATCTTTGAAGGGTTTTTGGTGGTGTTGTTCTTCCTGAAAGTCTAAGATTCTACTGCTCTTGGAAAAAATCTAGTTGGCCCTTACACTAGAATCATGTGTCATTTAAAAAGTCCTATGGTAAAACTATCAAGGTCCTTGACAGGCTACTAAACATAAGGAATGAAGGGGAAAATGGGAGGGAATAAATTGAAGAACAGGCCAAGAAGGTTTAGTATGATATCCTAAATATTGATGAGGGATATTTTTGAAGTACTTACAATTACAAAGAGAATGGATATTGTAAACTCAGACATTTATCAAATTCTGGAAAGTATTAAGGACCTCCCAACTATTTCAATCACTGTCACTCATAAGATAGATGATTGTTGATACAGTCGTGTCCACTATTTACAGCTTCTAAGAACCTACAATACGCATGCTGCATACGTCACTGCTCCACTGAAAAATGATCCGCATTTTTCTGATGTCCTATGGTTGTTCTTCATTACCTGAAATGCTACTCAGGGGTTTGTATAGCTAATAACAATTACAGGTTCCCTGATTGTATAATTAGCACTGTTGGCAGATAATGAAGTGTTCTAGTCTGTTGCGTGTAAAATCTATTCTCATAATCTTAGAAAAATTCATTCTTAATTTTGAAGCAATTTTCTATATGAAGCATAATTTGTTAAATTACAAAAAGAAACATGGCAATGCATGTTTCATAAAGCAGGTCTGCATTACTCAGCTGCAGGACAAATCCTGTGAGAACTTGATGCACTTTATGTGTGGTTCTTTTTTGCAAATCCTCATTTTAACATAAAGGAAAAAAATTATAGAAATCAACCAAACTTTGGGGTAGTGCTTGAAAGAGACAGTGAAAGTAAGAAGCTGAATGGATGTTTCCCAGAATTATTAATTAAGGAGATATATGTGAATAATTTTATTAAGCCCACTGATTGCCAGTTATCAAAATCACAACCATCACTAAGATAAATTCCATATTTATCCTTAAGAATACTTTCCTTTAAACACATACTTTTCTGGTTTCAGCTTTATATATTTTGATTAATAAACCTTTCTCTCCAATAGCATTAAGATATCCCTCTTGTATTTCCTAATATTTTATATTCATTTGCTGATTATCTATTAGCTAGATTTTAAAATGACAAAAATTGAAACTGTATACACAATGACAGTCTTCCCACACTTGTCCTCCACTTACTAAAATACTATACCTTGCAAGGAGTAGAAAAGCTGTGAGCTTTTTGCTTACCTTCCAGAGATTTCTTTGCAAATATATGCCAATATGAAAAGATAATACTTCATGCCCTTTATAAACAAATTTTAACATTATTTTGTACTTTTTGTACATTCTTTTTTATTTAAGTATAAATTCCATTTATAAATTTCCAGGGTTCTAATTTTTATATTTTCATAATAAATAGCAAATTATCCAAAATCATTTATTTTCCCATTGTTCCATACATGTGAATGTCCATGGCTCAAGTTTATATAATTATACATTTATCCATTTATCAAATGTCACATTTTAAATTATTATAGCTTTATAATATTTGTACTACCTGTTAAAACAAACCTTTTTTCTTCTCTCCATTTCCTCTTCTTCAAAATCATCTTGCCTATTAGTTGTTCTTTATTCTTTCATATAAATTTCAGGATCAAAGAACTGTGTGGGAAAATAATCTAAATAGAATTTTTACCAGAAAGAAGAATTATGTAATAATTTAAGATAGGCAGCTATCTTTGTAGAATATTTCCTGTAGTTATCTGCATAATGTATTGCTGTTAATTATAAAAAAATAAATAAAAATTTACCTTGCATAATCAGGAAGTTAAATGAAATGAAGACTCTCTGCCACTAATAAGCTACCATAAGTCACTGCATCTTGATTTTTATAATATTGGGTATTTCCATTCATAAAATTAGTGTAGCTCTTCATTTTTATTCTTTTTCAAACTTCCATATTAATTTTCTTCATAAGGTTGTGTTTACTTCTGTTAAATTTATATTTAATAGTTTGGGGTTTTGTTTTCCTTTTGGCAATCAGCATTTAGCTACGAATTTGTCATTACTGAAGAATGTCTTTTTTAGACTTCTAAACAAATAAGAACAAACGAAAATTATATATTCCCATGTGAAGACCGCTGAAAGAATTAATGTGGTATTTAGTAGATCCTCCAATTATTATAGTAAGAACTAATCAACCAAATCCCAATTATAGGGCATTCTTTGTTTGCTTACTCCAAAAAATTCAAATATCATAAAAAATAAAGGGTGTGGAGCATTGCTAGAGAATAAAAGAGAATTAAGTGTCATATCAAGAATATATAATGGGTATAATTTATGAATCCTAATTTGAAAAACTCAGTAGTAAAAAGACATCTTTGAAGCAATTGAGAAAATTTAGCTATGTATATTTATTGCATTAAAGAATTATTGTTAATGGCTTGCTGGTTTTTTTAATCATATCTTTATTAGGCATACTAATTTATTTCTTGTAATCATGTATGTAATCATGATGCCCAGATTATACTTAAAAAAACACACAACAACAACAACACACACACACAAAACAACTCCAGGGGATGTGAATGAGGGTTGCAATGTGTGTTTTTCTGGAGATTGACAAAACAAGAAACATGATTGGCAAAACATTAATATGTGTTGAAGCTAGATGAGAGGTAGGTAGATTTAGTTATACTGGTTCTTTCTCTTCTTTTGTATATATGTGAATTTTTTTTTTTATAATAGAACAAAATTTTTTAGCAAAAATATGCATTCATTGTTTTGCAAGTGACTAATTTCCTGCTCAATTAAAAGAATGAAACTGAGTACAAACTGTTCTGTATCCACAGCTCCATATCCATCAGATAAGTACATCTGACTGTACTACACCATTTTAAATATGGGACTTGAGCAACCGTGGATTCTGATCTCTGTGGGGCGTCCCGGAATCAATACCCCGCAGATGCTGAGGGACTATTGTATTGTACCTATGTGTTACAAGTATAGCTTTTACAAGAATGAATCGGGAATCCAATTTGAAAAATAGGCAAAGGGAATAATCAGATAATTGGCAAAAAAGACAAATATTTCTCAACATATGGAACTTCATCTATATAAGAAAACTACTATTTGAAACCAGTGTACATTTTCCTATGTGGAAATGTATTCTGAACAATCTGTCACAGTGTGTGAAAGTTCTATTCTGTGCTACCTGAGATGATTGAGCCACTGATAATTTAACAAAATAATAAGAATATTTAACCATACTTTTAAAAATTTGAGGTGGAAAAAAAGAGAAAATGATCTAGAAAAATATTATACTCCTATAGAAAAACAATAATCTACTGTAAAAAATTGCTTAAATTCTCTAAAATGCACAATATCACTTAAAAGTCAGTGCCATTAATTTTGATTCAGAAGCTAATATTAATAAGTTACTCCAACTGTTTGCTCAGCATGATGTTCCATAGAAGTCATAAAAATATTTTATTGCCATTCCCATGAATAAACCAAGTTTAGTAAAGTATAGTTATATTTTCACACCTGAGTATCAGAATAAACAATGTAGAAGATAGTTTCCTTTGTTCTGGGTTTGTCAGAAAATCTTCTCAAAGGTATGCAAGGCAGGGTTAAGATTGACTTACAGTTTTGGGCTATTTTAGATAGACAACTATAGAATCCCCATTCAAAAAATGAATATAATATCTAATAAAGTTTGCTTTTAATTAAGTCTGAAAAATTAAATTTACTGATATACTGGTGTTCTAAGTATGAGGAGATCAAGTGGATTTTTTTAAAGCTTTCTAGAGAACAGAATGTCACTAAGACAGGAATTTCATTGACATTTCATAATACAATGCTGGTCACCATCAGTCTTTCCTTTAGTATTCATTACTTATATATAGCATATACATTTTTGTGCATAGAAAGATGTGGCTATGTGGTTTTTTGTCATTCTAAGAAAGTAACATTACTTCACAAAATGCAGCAATTAAAATGCTTCCCAAATTTATAAGTACTTTATGATGTAAGTAATAGGAATAATAGAACATACACTGCTTGTGTCTGGCTCATACAATATTGCAAAATGCTTACGCACAGCTTATATTCTGGATCTTAGCAATAAGAAGAGTTATTGAAAGAAAAGGAGACATTGAGTGTCATCAGCTTATCCATCATTAGCCTTTATCATTATTCTTTGGTACCCAGGGATGTGGAACCCAGTGATAACTACAGATATCAGAGCACATCTGTGATTATGCACTCTCACAACCTGATACTTCACTCACCCTGATTTCATATATTTTTTTTAATGAAGAAAAATAGAGGATACTCATACTCACTATGTTCATTCATATTAGTTTCCATGTGGTCACTAACTGGATAACCAATAACTTATAGCTAGTAAAGCCTGCCACTAACTTTCTAAACTGGAATTCTCTACTATGAATGAGAAAATTCAGTAAATATCACATAGTTCTGCATTTATAAAATGTTAAGCCAGGAATTCAGTAGATATTAGATATTTCACTTAAGCCCCTCATATGAAATACATAAAACATGAAAGAAGACAGTATTAATGCAATATCTCACATGGCATACAAAAGATATTCTTAAATTCTTCAATGATATTTATTTGGTACATTGAAAGGGGATGCTCCATGGAAACAGTAAAGTAGGATATTTTGAAGAGACATGCACCAAGTATATGAAATGAAAATCCTTGGATCAAAACTTTTTGCTAGTGAAGATTAATTGACCATTGCAGCAGCATGTAAATCAATGAAGTTAGAACACACCCTCAAGCCATCCACAAAAATAAACTCAAAATGGCTTAAAGACTTAAACATACGAGATGACACCATAAAACTCCTAGAAGATAGCAGAGGCAAAACATTCTCTGACGTAAACTGTACAAATGTTTTCTTAGGTCAGTCTCCCAAGGCAATAGAAGTAAAAACAAAAATAAATAAATGGGACCTAATCAAACTTACAAGATTTTCCACAGCAAAGGAAACCATAAACAAAACGAAAAGACAACCTAAGGAATGCAAAAAAAAATTTGTAAATGATGCAACAGACAGGGGCTTAATCTCAAATATATACAAACAGCTGAAACAACTCAACAACAAAATAAAACCAACCCAATCGAAAAATGGACAAAACGCTTTAATAGACATTTCTCCAAAGAAGACACACAGATGGCCAGTAGGCACATGAAAAGATGCTCGACATTACTAATTATTAGAGAAATGCAGATCAAAACCACAATGAGGTATCACCTCACACCAGTCAGAATGGCCATCATTAAAATGTCTACAAATAACAAATGCTAGAGAGGGTGTGGAGAAAAGGGAACCCTCCTACACTGTTGGTGGGAATGTAAGTTGGTGCAGCCACTATGGAAAACACTATGGAAGTTCCTCAGAAAACTAAAAATGGAATTACCATATGATCCAGCAATTCCACTCCTGGGTACATACCTGGACAAAACTATAATTCAAGAAGATACATGCACTCTTATGTTCATTGCAGCACTATTCACAATAGTGAAAACGTGGAAACAACCTAAATGTCCATCAACGAATGGATAAAGAAGTTATGGTACATATATACAATGGAATACTACTCAGCCATAAAAAAGAACAAAATAATGTCATTTGCAGCAACATGGATGCAACTAGAGATTATCATACTAATTGAAGTAGGTCAGAAAGAGAAAGACAAATACCATAGGATATCCCTTATATGTGGAATCTAAAATATGGCACAAATGAACCTACCTACAAAACAGAAATAGACTCACAGCCATAGAGATCAGACTTGTGGTTGCCAGGGGGGAGGAGGGAAGGGAGAGGGATGAACTGGGAGTTTGGGGTTGGTAGATGCAAACTATTACATTTAGAATGGATAAACAACAAGGTCCCACTGTATAGCACAGGGAACTATATCCAATCTCCTGGGATAAGCCATAATGGAAAAGAATACTTAAAAAAAGAATATGTTGTGTGTAAATGAGTCACTTTGCTCTACAACAGAGATTGGCACAACATTGTAAATCAACTCTACTTCAATGAAAAAAAGAAAAAAAGATTAGTGTAAGATCAAATATGTTAAGAATTTACCAAAGAGAAAAAGAACGAGTAAAAAATAATTGTGCCAGTGAAAACATTAAATTATAAATTACCATGTCAAGGATACTGGTTTTACTATATGAACAAGAACGTATATATAGAAAACTCATACCCTTGCTTTGAAACAAAGAAAATGAGGTACTCTGAGATATTTCCCCACCATTGTCATACCAAAATTAAAGGTGCCAAGAAGAGCAGGGGCAACAAATAAGTAGAAATATTAATAAATTAAACTATGGTCAGTTTTCTTACCCATGAAATCTCTTTTTGACTTCTTCATAAACCCATCCCCTCAGACCCCTGAACAATCTTTCATTCAGATTAAGGTGGTATCTTACATAATTTTTTGATAAAACCTGTCTGTAATAAAGTTGCAAATCATCTACCCAACCATGAAGAAAACCTCACCATTTGGAAAAGGTGTCAAATTTATTTAAGTCTCAAACACTTTCTGTCACCCCTCACATCATAAAATGGACAGTGTGGCAACAATTTTAAACAAACACGTAGTAGTGCATACCTAAAAACATTTCCCAAATAAATACTTACAAGGTTTGCTTTGGAAGCTAGGTTGCCATGGAAACATATTTCTGTTGATTCGTTAGCAGAGAACATATATTGAGGGTTTTTATAGTTCTAGAAAATGCACTTACAGGACATTAGGACCACACTCCAAAAACTGACATGGAATAATATAGGATCAAGTGGACTGGTGGGATCCTACTTGGTACAGTGGGGCAATATAATTATATCTCAAATGTTCAACAATTATGACATGCAGATACTTGAGATCTATTTTTGAATTTAGTGGATGAAGTTATTACTCTCTTATTTCCATGCCTGTTGAAAATCCTACAATACATCTGGCCATTATGATGTTAAGATGGTGCAGAAATATGAGAAAGAGAAAGATTAATTCACATGTATAAACTTTTAAAAATGTAAAGCAGTTAAGAAATATGAAAATCAAAATTCCAAAAGGCCAATAGTGAAATTCACACATTATTTTTGCTACTAAATTGTGTGTATTTTGTGAGATGAAGGTGTCAGTAGAAATTAAAAGATAGCAGGTCAGCAAATACCAGCTGTCCAATGAATAGTTGTGAAGTTACATTGGATAAAAATCTCCTCTACATACATGACCTTTCTGTAAGGGAAGAATGTTATTGTGAGCATGAATATTAGTGGAATGATGTGCACTTGAATTTCAGAAATGAAAGAGCATCTGAGATAAAGGTAAATGACTAAAAATTAAATATAATAATTCAAAGTTTCCAAAGTCTATATATAAGAGTCTAAAGACTTAAACTATTATACACTTAAGTCTGTATTGATTTAGGAATTAATCTTCACTATGTTATTGAATTTTCTTTGGAAATGTAGCTAGTATGAATTTTAATTTATCTTATATTAAAAAGTATAATTTTTCAATTTAAGAATTTTTTAATGTTCTTATATTAAAAAGTATAAACATGTTTTACAAATAAATAAAACCTTGTTATTTATATTTTAACACTATATTCTCTGATACGCTTAAAATATACTTTTCATATATTTTATTCTTTAATAACATGTATGTTATAAATTATGATACTATATTGCCCCAATTACATTTGAATGTGCATTTAAGCTTAAGTCAACTATAAAAATAATTATCAGACCTTAAAATCATTCAAACCATCTGCGTTCAGGAAAATATAGCATGTGTCTCAGTTTCTCAATAGTTTTATATATATATATATATAATTTCCAGATTGTAATATATTAATAAAAACAACTATTAAAAAAACATCAAACATTGGTGTATCCAATAACTGCAACAGAGCATGGCACAGAGAAAAACAAAAAGGCTACAGAGTTACCTATTAATTCAAAACCCAGATCTTTCAGAAGTAGTTATATGACTTCACTGAAGAAAGTTTCTACACCTATAAAAGTAGTATGATAGTAATAAGAGCTTAAACATACTTTTTGCCTACTATATGGCAGACATTATTGTAACAAATTACTCACGTTAACTCATTTAACCCTGACAACCCTTTGAGTAGGTATATAATTATCCCTACTTTACAGAGAAAGACATAGGCACAAAGAGCTTAAGGGAGGATCGTGGGACAAAAGAATTCAGGAGTGCTGCCTTCACTTATTTTAGATGAGGTTTGTGAAGAATATAAACACATACACACACACATTTAATGCTTAGCATGTACTTGGTATTCAAAATTGGTAAATCTCATAGATGCATACAGGACAATGTATTTGAATTAAGTCAATAGAGCTATAGAATCTTGAATTATGAAAGGAAGGAAGCAAGGAAGGAAGGAAGAAAAGAAGGAAAGGAGGGAGGGAGATGTTTAGAATGAAATAAAAGTAAAAAGATAAAGCTTCATATAACTTAAATTCTATGTAATCTAAACCTCATGATGTAATATTATTGATGGGTAATTTTATGTAGGAAGATTATAAAATAATTTTATACTATCTTCCTTCAACCATTCCTGTATAGTAGATTGTGTGTTATTGTTCATAACTTACTGCTCTATCACTGTAAGATAATTTCATGTCCTTTTCCTTTGAATGTGATTTGCAATGACATTTGCTTGCCCCATTGCTAGGCCTGACCATATGACCTTCTTTGGCTAATGGAATGTATATCACTACAGTAATGCCGTTCCCAAACAGTGTTTTAAGTTCATTTGAGTTGGTTGGCTAGATTCCTGCATTTCCCCTCTCTCCCTCTAAGAACACTTTCAAAGATAGGCTTCTCCTTCATCCTAGTCCTACAGAGAAAGGAAATGTGGAGCCAAAACCACAGCTTGGAGTAGAGCTACAGCTGACCCACAACCCACATGTAGCTTGAGTGAGAAATTAATGTTCATTAGTGAAACTTACAAAGATTTGAAGCTTTGTTTGTTATGCAATGTATCCTAGAAAAATTTACTAATGCACCATGGCAATATCCAAGCATTAACATCCTTGCTTAAAATGTAGGTCTTTTTTCATGATATATCTCTATATTTCTGTATTTTCTATAGTTATTTCTTCAGGCTTCTTCCTCACAAATAACACTTGAGAAATATTTTTAAATATTAAAGACTCCAGAAACCTTATTTTGCTTCATTAGGTTTGGGGTAGGTCCAGGGTCTGAAATTTTAATAAAAATCCCAGAAGTTTCTGATATTATTGTTCTAGGAACCTAATTTTGAGGGGGAAAAAAATGTCTGCCATTCCATTTATTCCCATTTATACTTCTGTGAAATTTCTGTGCATTTTGCATGCAGAATAAAATGGATCATGAAAACAATATATATTTTCTTAAATCAGCATTAACTATGATCATAGGTTTAATAGCAGTCATAAACAGTTAAAGCTAGTTAATTTCATTTTATCAGTTTTTTACATTATAAAATGTGCCTATATTATATAGAAAAAAGAAACCTGCTCTGAAATATATAATATAAAAAGATTAATCTCCAAGCTCATACAATCCCTCTTTAATTTCACTTCCCCTATAGAAGCCACTAGTAATATTTTAGTGACTCCTGTTCCCTCATCCCTTCTATGCATAATCAAAATCAGTATCTTTCTCACTTCAAATCTTGTTCTATACTATATTAACTTTAATTTATCTATCTATCTATCATCTATCTATCTATCTATCATCTATCTATCAGCTACCTACCTACTTCCCCTTCTGAAGCATTTTTTTTTAGTGGAAAGATACCCTGAACTCAGTTCTATAACTTACTGTGCTCATTTACCAATGCACTGTGGATCTCTTTTCATGTTAGTATGTGTAGAAAATAACTCGTTTTTAAAAATAACATAGAATTACTTTCTGTGGATATTTTGTGATTAATCCAACCAGCCATCTACTGATAAACAGTTGATTTCTATATCTTACTGTTACAAATATCAGAGAATGGAAGTACATGCATACACCTATGAAGTACATTTTCTTTTGAGGAGATGTTTATTGAATATCATTTTCTGTATCATTTATTTCCCACTTTTATACATCAACTGATCGAGCATCTTAAAAGTCCCTATATCTTCAAAATCTTTTTAACAAATAATAGTTTATGATAAGCAGACTTGCTATCTGAAAAAGAAATTTAAATACTGACTAAATTGGTAACTTTGAAATGTCCTTCATTCTGGTTAAATGATGAGCTTTGCTCTTTGATGTGAAGGCAGCAGATAGATGGTAATCATTATGCAAATAAAGCTGCTTTTTCCATTACATTATCAGTATATTCATTTCTTTGAACATTTTACTTTTTTGCTGAGATTACCTTTCATTAAAATAAGACTTAATAGTGATGTCCATAACCTACTCGATCAATAAAATCTCTTCAGTATTCTTTTTTGGTCTTCATTTAAGTTCTGAATGTATTTTTAATGAAAGTTCACTTACATTTTCTAGGAGGAATTAAGTGGTTTAAAATTTTGGAGGGAATTTCTGCAGTGAACATATCACAACACATTAACTTCTACTCTACTCACATTTGGCAATCACCTAAAAATCACATAAAAATCTTACTATTTTACCAAGTTTTTTTCCCCTTTCCTGATTATTAATTTACATTATTTCTTTAATTTTCCCTAGTTTTCCTAATATTCATATACCAAATAAATACAACATAAACACATTTTCCTAATATAAAATATTAAAATGTATTCTTATAAGTAAATATTTAAAAAACTAGTAATGGTTTTAATTATCTGACTTTTCAATGTTAAAATATTTTACACTCTAATCATATATAAAGTTAAATAAAACTGCAATTTGGCAACCTGGATGTTGTATTGAAATTCATGCAACTGCTCTTAAACAATCTTACCTGGAAAGGTAAAGATTATTAAAATGATGGGAGTTAATTAATATAGTAATCAAGTTGACATATTATCTTGGTCTAACCAAAATGGTCCTAATATTTTACTTTATAAGAGTCACCTCCAGAGTCATCTTCATTATTTTCATTATACTTGCCAGTCTCCATAATTACTGTCATTATAATCAATGAAATGCTATGAAGCCACACAGTTGGTTAATTAAGTAATCAAAGCAGGAAAAATATTTTAAATGAGAACTTAGGGATGTTAAAGAATTCCTTTAAAATACAGTAGCAAGATTAGCTCTTGTGTTCATAGTGTGTATGTGTGTGTGTATGTGTTATGTGTGAATAAAAGTGTGTTTGTGTCTGAGAGAAAGAAAAGAGTGACAGAACAAAAGGCAGTTGTGTGAAGGTTTGAGTGCTTATGGATTTCAAACTCATTTTGTTTTAGATGATGCCAAACCTTGCATTTCAGCTACAAGTAGATAGTTTTACATTTTATCCAATTCATAGCCACTGATATTTAGAGATACAATGAAGCATAATAGAGAATAAAAAGTGGTATTTAAAATGGCTACCTAGTAAAGAACATAGATTTCTTTGGTCATTTCTTATGATTGAAAAGCAACATAAAGTATGAAAGGGAGATTCGACTAAGAATTTGGAGATAAAACTCTATTTTAAACCCAGACACTATCTTGTTTTATGACTTTGTATTAATAACTTCACCTCCCTGATTTCAACATATATATATATGTAGATTATATATGTACCATATAAATATAATATATGTAGTGCCATATATGTGATAGGTATATATATAATTTCATCATATACATATAAAGATTTGATGTCAGATACTACTTATAGTAAAGAGAATGTGGATGCTGGAGTTAGAATCTTTTTCCCTTTTTTTATTTTAAAAATATTTTTATTTTATATCAGAGTACAGTTAATTTACAATATTGTGTTAGTTTCAGGTGTACTAGAATTAGTTTTAAAATTCAGATTTCAGTGATTGAAATAAACATCTGACAGGATTATTATATAAATAAAATGGTATATCATTTATAAAGTATTTATAAAATTGCAATAATTATTTTGATTTCAAAATTAAGACCTAAATAAAAAATGATGATTGAAAAAATGTTCAAACCCAAGCAAATAAGACAAAACTATTCACATAGTCATAGATTTTGACAGAGCTTTTTTTCCAAAAAGGCTTAAACTTTTTTCTTAACGTAGCAGTATGTTCAATACAAATTAACCTAAAAGGAACATAAACTATCATTGTAAGAAAAAAATCACTACAAAAATTTCACAGTAATGTATGACTTGTAAAAAAAAAAAAAAACTTCCATTGCTCTACATGGAAAATGAATACAAATATACTCATTAATGAAAATATAGAATAAGTAATTTTAGCTTGTTGGAAATGGCATATTTCATTCAGATGTCATATAAACCGGTGCTGTGACATTTGTCTACAGTTTATTCTTTTTTTTTCAATAATATAGCATGAGTTGATAAGAACATATTACTTTGAAGATAAAGACTTCACTTTAAATAACTGAATATTCTTTAATATAAATATTTTAAGTCAGAGATTTAAAAACTTGCTGAAGCATTGAAACGCTATCATCTACCATATTAAAATATAAATTGAAAATTTGGGAAATCATACTCATTTCACAGAGCAGAGGTAGGATTCATGGTGTGACCTGAGTCAGATGCCAGGCTAATGCAATAAAAATGCTCAAATAAGAGAGAGGTAATTGCAAAAATAGAAAGACTGAGACCAGACTAGGTTCAAAAGCTGATGTGAGCAAAGAAGGCTGGAAGACTAAAGCAATGGAGCCATCAGTCCACAATGATTCTAATGGACAGCAGATAGTTTACTCTGAATCCTTTGAAGAGCTATTTTTTTTTTTACCTTATGGTTATATATTCATTAATGACAGAAAGGAAGGAGAGAGTCCTCTGAATCAGTGATTTCATGAATGCTTACCTGTCCTTCTGCCCCAGAATGCAGAATGTGTGATACAAAAGCATGCCTCACTTTAGAGGAGCTTAAGAGATAAATAAGGTGTAGTTGGTGGAAAGAGCAGATCTGGTAAACCTGCCCTACAGCATCCAAGTGATTCCTGTTGTGTTGATTGCAGACTCTAGAGCAAGGAACAGCTGAAAATGATGCAGGAAAGATTGCTAGAGGTCTTAATCTGAAGGATGTTGAGTAAGGAAGAATGATGCATTGAGTGGAGGATTTTGAAGAAGTAAATACAATGATTAGTACTGTCATTTGAAAGAGTATGAGGAGTGTACTGGAAACAAAACAGAATGTTTGGAGGACTAGAGGGTATATAATCACTGTTTTTGCTTCTCCAATATCTAATCTCTTGTCTGGCAATTAGCTTCTGAGAACTACCTACCCACCACTGTCAGTTCTTATGTTTTGGCCAGAGTCAGCTTACTGACCATTTGACACTGGGTCTGTGCTATAGTTGAAGGTCCAGGGGTGGAATGAGACAATGAAAACAGAGCTATATGTTGCCTGAGAACAGAGCCAACTATGAGAAAACAAGAACTGCAAATAAAAGATAGTAAAAACTAGTCCAAAATATATTGTTTAAACTCCTGCTTCCAAGAGAAGAAGTAATTAAATACCACTTTTAAAAAAAATCCGTTTTGGTTGAGTTCTATTACTTTTAACCAAACATGTCTAATACAGAATTTAATTCATGTAAATTCAGGTGAGAGTTCAGGAACCACATTGCTCTCTTTTCTCTGCTATGTCTCTCTGGGTTGCTCATTTTTCTTTCCCACCAGTAACATCACATAATCGCAGCTGTAGCTTCTAATACCACTATGACATTTTAATATTTAAAATTCAGTTTTGCATCAAACTTGGGGCCACCTAAAAATGTTCTTTTCAGAAGTCACAATATCTGCCAATCACCTGTGGGCTCCTTAAAGGAACAGCTTCATAACAGATAATATCAATTGCATATAAGAACTGTCATTCCTTTGTGTGTATCCAGTAACTCAAAGTATGTCAATTTTTTATCTGTAACTGTCTTAATCCTTTCTTTGATTAAGAATAACATGCTATTTTGGTGCCCTGGTACTTCATCACAAGATGTAGTGTATTCAAATATTGCTAGAAGCTTTGCAAATCTGTGCCATTTTGGGGAAGATAGTCTGTAAATGCTTGTCAGATCATAAGATTTCTTTTTGTATACAATAAGGAGAAACACTATAACTTGACTATTTAGATATACAGACTCAAGAGTCACAAATAGTTGAATTCTGGCTCCATTTATACTGCTGTGTCACTGTGAGCAAGTTACTCTGTACCTCTGGATCTCAGCCTTCTTATCTGTAAAGTGAGTATTATAATAGCACCCATTCAATGTGATTGTTGTGATGAATAAACATGTAAATAACTGAAAAGAACTTAGCACAGTCTCTGAAACATGCTTAGAGGTAAATACATTTTAGCTATTAATAAAACATATTCTTTGTGTTTGAAGATGTTCTTAAAGAATATTTTTATCATAAAAACATAAACACAGTATTTAACACTTGGTAAATTGTGCAGTAAATTGTAACATAAATGTGTTCTTTCAAGATCATTTTATGAAGACAGGAAATTAGAATAACAATCTTCATATAATAATATATTCTTTGAAAAAAATCAAAGAACTTATGCAAACACATGCACATAATTACAATTATATAAAATGAATTTACATATGATTAATGTTGGGAAATTTTAAAAAGTGAAAACAGTTGTTAGATTACTGAACCTGGTTTGAGAAGCAACTTTTTAAAAAATGTCTTTGGTTTCCCAATATTTCAAACATGTTTTTGGTGTCATAGTATGTGAATACTTGCTTCTTTGTTGAATAGGTACCAAGTAACATATTTTTAGATCAATAGCTTTGTCTAGATCAAATAGTCATTTGTGTTCATGTGTGTTTATTTTAGGGGGTCATCCATAGACTTAATTACAGAGAGGTTGATAAGTTGCTTGTCCTGAATATGTAAGTGTTCAATTTCAGTAATTCTGAAAACCAAAGTCAAATAAAATAAATTAACAAAACAAAACCTCTTGTATTTCCCAAATGGATCCTTTTCTGTCAACCTCTAATATACCTAATCTCTCTCCAATTGTATTTCAGTTCATTTTTTTAAATAGATCTTTATTGGAGTATAATTGTATTTTGGACTGCTTTTGTAGGGATGAATCTTGAAAAAAGAAATTAAATACCAAAACATGCATAGCTTGTTGATTCCTCAATTTAACATTTTTAAACATTTAAATTACAGGATTAGAGTTTTCCTATTAACTAAATTCCATTTAAAAGTATTTTAATCCTTTAATTCTTCAGGTATTATAGAATAATTTAGGGTCATATTCAGATAGTCTTACTACAGTCTCTCACTCACAATATGATTTCTTTGTACAAAATGGAAAAATAAAGTGAATGAGGCAGTAGCACTCACCAAGACAAGTCACATGGCATACTCATTTCTCCTCTTTTAGCTTTGTTCTATATGCTTGCCTTAGTACATTCATCTTTCCTCTTTATTTAAATTGAGATAACATTGGTTTATAACATTATATAGGGTTCATGCATACAATGTTAGAATTTGACTTCTCTATACACTACACTGTGCTCACCATCAAAAGTTTAGGTTCCATCCATCACCATCCAACTGACCCCCTTTACCCTTTTTTGCCCTCCCCACATCTCTATTTCCCTTGGTAAACACCAATCTGTTCTCTGTACCTATGCACTTGTTTTTGTTTTGTTTGCTAGTTTATTTTTTTATATTATACATGAATAAAATCATAAGATATTTGTCTTTCTCTGTCTGACTTATTTCACTTAGCATAATCCCATAAAATGTCCATCATGTTGTAGCATACAGAAAGATTTCATCTATTTTATAGATGAGTAATGTTCCATTGTATATATACCCCACATCTTTATCCATTGATCAGTCAATGGGCACTTAGGTTTTTTTCCATATCTTGGCTACTGTAAATGGTGCTGCAATGAACATAGGGGTGTGTATATATTTATGAATTAGTGTATTCATATTCTTCAGAAAACAGCCAGTAGTGGAAAAGCTGTGTCATATGGTAGTTCTATTCTTAAGTTTTTGAGGAATGCCATACTGTTTTCCCCAGTGACTGCACCAACTTATATTCCCATCAACAGTATATCAGTGTTCTCTTTTATCCAAGTTCTCTCCAACTCTTGTTATCGTGTGTCTTTTTGATAATAGTCATTCTAACAGGAGTGAGCTGATATTTCACTGTGGTTTTCATTTCCCTAATAATTAGTGATGCTGAACATCTTTTAAAAAAATTTTTATTGGAGTATAATTGCTTTACAATGTTTTGTTAGTTTCTGCTGTACAACAAAGTGAATCATCTACAAGTATACATATATTCCCTCCCCCTTGGACCTCTCCCCCACCCCCCTCATCCTACCCATATAGGTCATCACAGAGCACCAAGCTGAGCTCCCTATGCTATACAGCAAGTTCCCAATAGCTATTTATTTTACACATGGTAGTGTATATATGTCAATCCCAAATTCCCAATTTATCCCACCCTCCCATTCCCCGCCTGTGTCCACATGTCCGTTCTCTACATCTGCGTCACCATTCCTGCCCTGCAAATAGGTTGCTCTGTACCATTTTTCTAGATTCCACAGGTATGCATTAATATACAATATCTGTTTTTCTCCTTCTGGCTTACTTCACTCTGTATGACAGTCTCTAGGTCCATCCACATCTCTACAAATGACCCAGTTTCGTTGCTTTTTATGGCTGAGTAATATTCCATTGTATATATGTACCACATCTTCTTTATCCATTCATCTGTTGATGGACATTTAGGTTGCTTCCATGTCCTGGCTATTGTAAATAGCACTGCAATGAACACTGGGGTGCATGTGTTGTTTTGCATTATGGTTTTCTCAGGGTGTATGCCCAGTAGTGGGATGGCAGGGTCATATGGTAGTTCTATTTATAGTTTTTTAAGGAACTTCCATACTGTTCTGCATAGCAGCTGTATCAATTTACATTCCCACCAGCAGTGCAAGAGTATTCCCTTTTCTCCACTCCCTCTCTAGTATTTATTGTTTGTAGATTTTTTGATGATGGCCATTCTGACCATGTGAGGAGATATCTCATTGTAGTTTTGATTTGCATTTCTCTAATAATTAGTGATGTTGAGCATCTTTTCATGTGTTTGTTGGCCATCTGTATGTCTTATTTGGAGAAATGTCTATTGAGATCTTCCACCCATTTTTTGATTGGGTTGTTTATTGTTTTGATATTGAGTTGCATGAGCTGTTTGTATATTTTGGAGATTAACCCCTTTTCAGTTGCTTCACTTGCAAATATTTTCTCCCATTCTGAGTGTTGTCTTTTCGTATTGTTTATGGTTTCCTTTGCTGTGCAGAAGCTTATAAGTTTAAATAGGTCCCATTTGTTTATTTTGTTTTTGTTTTCATTACTCTAGGAGGTGGGTCAAAAAAGATCTTGTTGTGATTTATGTCAAAGTGTGTTTTTCCTATCTTTCCCTCTAAGACTTTTATTGTGTCTGGTTCTCCTTTATCAGAGATAAGATGACCATATGTGTGTGGGTTTATCTCTGGGCTTCCTATCCTGTACCATTTATCTATATTTCTGTTTTTGTGCCAGTACCACATTGTCTTGATTACTGTAGCTTTGTAGTATAGTCTGAAATCATGGAGCCTTATTCCTCCAGCTCTGTTTTTCTTTCTCAAGATTGCTTTGACTATCTGGGGTCTTTTGTGTTTCCATACAAATTGTAAAATCTTTTATTCTAATTCTGTGAAAAATGCCATTGGTAGTTTGATAGGGATTGCATTGAATCTGTGAATATCTTATATGTTTGTTGGCCATCTTTTTTTTTTTTTTTTTTTTTTGGTACGCAGGCCTCTCCCATGTGGAGCACAGGCCCCGGATGTGCAGGCTCAGCAGCCATGGCTCACGGGCTTAGCTGCTCCACGGCATGTGGGATCTTCCCGGACCAGGGCACAAACCCGTGTCCCCTGCATTGACAGGCAGACTCTCAACCACTGTGCCACCAGGGAAGCCCTGTTGGCCAACTTTATGTCTTCTTTGGAAAAATGTCTATTCGTACCCTCTGCCCATTTTTTAATCAAAATATTTGTTTGTTTGCTGTTGAGTTGTATATGTTCTTTATATATTTTGGATGTTAACTCCTTACCACAAATATATTATTGACAAATATCGTCTCCTATTTTGTAGTTTTCCTTTTTGTTTTGTTGATGGTTTCCTTTGCTGTAAAGAAGCATTTTAGTTGGATATTGTCCCATTTGTTTATTTTTGCTTTTATTTCTCTTGCCTGAGGAGACATATCCAAAAAGATATTTCTAAGACTGATGCCAAAGAGTATACTGCCTGTGATTTATTCTAGGAGTTTTATGGTTTCAGATCTTCCATTCAAGTCTGTAATCCATTTTGAATTGATTTTTGTGTATGATAAAAAATAATGGTCTAGTTTCATTCTTTTGCATGTGACTGTCCAGTTTTCCCAACACTATTCATTGAAAACTTTCCTTTCTCCATTATATGTTCTCAGCTCCTTTGTTGTAATTTAGTTGTTCATATATATGTGAGTTTATTTATGGGCTTTCAATTCTGTTCCATTTGTATGTGTGTCTGTTTTTCTGCCAATACCAAACTGTTTTAATTACTAGAATTTTGTAGTAAAATTTGAAATCAGAGAGTGTGATACCTCTAGCTAAGTTCTTTTTTCTCAGGATTGCTTTAGCTATTTAGGGTCTTTTGTGGTTCCATAT
>NC_041220.1:56131626-56155476 GCF_002837175.3 Physeter macrocephalus
AATTTCATTCTTTTACATGTAGCTGTCCAGTTTTCCCAGCACCACTTATTGAAGAGGCTGTTTTTTCTCCATTGTATATTCTTGTCTCCTTTATCAGAGATAAGATGACCATATGTGTGTGGGTTTATCTCTGGGCTTCCTATCCTGTACCATTTATCTATATTTCTGTTTTTGTGCCAGTACCACATTGTCTTGATTACTGTAGCTTTGTAGTATAGTCTGAAATCATGGAGCCTTATTCCTCCAGCTCTGTTTTTCTTTCTCAAGATTGCTTTGACTATCTGGGGTCTTTTGTGTTTCCATACAAATTGTAAAATCTTTTATTCTAATTCTGTGAAAAATGCCATTGGTAGTTTGATAGGGATTGCATTGAATCTGTGAATATCTTATATGTTTGTTGGCCATCTTTTTTTTTTTTTTTTTTTTTTTGGTACGCAGGCCTCTCCCATGTGGAGCACAGGCCCCGGATGTGCAGGCTCAGCAGCCATGGCTCACGGGCTTAGCTGCTCCACGGCATGTGGGATCTTCCCGGACCAGGGCACAAACCCGTGTCCCCTGCATTGACAGGCAGACTCTCAACCACTGCGCCACCAGGGAAGCCCTGTTGGCCAACTTTATGTCTTCTTTGGAAAAATGTCTATTCGTACCCTCTGCCCATTTTTTAATCAAAATATTTGTTTGTTTGCTGTTGAGTTGTATATGTTCTTTATATATTTTGGATGTTAACTCCTTACCACAAATATATTATTGACAAATATCGTCTCCTATTTTGTAGTTTTCCTTTTTGTTTTGTTGATGGTTTCCTTTGCTGTAAAGAAGCATTTTAGTTGGATATTGTCCCATTTGTTTATTTTTGCTTTTATTTCTCTTGCCTGAGGAGACATATCCAAAAAGATATTTCTAAGACTGATGCCAAAGAGTATACTGCCTGTGATTTATTCTAGGAGTTTTATGGTTTCAGATCTTCCATTCAAGTCTGTAATCCATTTTGAATTGATTTTTGTGTATGATAAAAAATAATGGTCTAGTTTCATTCTTTTGCATGTGACTGTCCAGTTTTCCCAACACTATTCATTGAAAACTTTCCTTTCTCCATTATATGTTCTCAGCTCCTTTGTTGTAATTTAGTTGTTCATATATATGTGAGTTTATTTATGGGCTTTCAATTCTGTTCCATTTGTATGTGTGTCTGTTTTTCTGCCAATACCAAACTGTTTTAATTACTAGAATTTTGTAGTAAAATTTGAAATCAGAGAGTGTGATACCTCTAGCTAAGTTCTTTTTTCTCAGGATTGCTTTAGCTATTTAGGGTCTTTTGTGGTTCCATATCAATTTCAGAATTTTTTGTTCTGCTCATGTGAAAAAAGTCAATGGTATTGTGATAAGGATTGCATTGAATCTGTGAATGAATATGGATATTTTGATAATATTCATTCTTCCAATCCATGAGCACAAAATAGCTTTCCATTTCTTTTTGTCTTCTTCAATTTCTTTCAACAACGTCTTATAGTTTTCAGTGTACAGGTCTTTCACCTCCTTAGTTAAATTTATTCCTTTGTATTTTATTCTTTTGTTGTAATTGTACATGGATTCCTTTCCTAATTTCTTTTTCTGCCAGTTCATTGTTATTGTATAGAAATGAAATAGATTTTTGTATATTGATTTTGTGCCCTGTAAACTTTACTGTATTTGTTTATTATTTCTAAGAGTTTTTTTGGTGGAGTTTTAGCATTTTCTACATATAATATTATGTCATCTGCACATATTGACAGTTTTGTTCTTTCCTTTCTTATGTGGATACGTTTTGTTTCTTTGACTCACCTAACTTCTCTGGCTAGGACTTCCAATAATATGTTGAATAAAGTCACAAGAATGCACATCCTTGTCATGTTTCTGATCTTAGAGGGATAGCATTTGGTTTTTCACCACTAAATATAACGTTAGCTGTGTATTTGTCTTATGTGACCTTTATTATGTTAAGGTACACTCCTTCTATACCCATTTTATTGAGAGTTTTTATCGTAAATGGGTGTTGAATCTTGTCAAATGTTTTTTCTGCATCTATTGAGATAATCATATGATTTTTATTCTTCATTTTATTAATGTGCATCATACTGACTGATTTGCAAATGTTGAACCATCCTTGCATCCTGGAATAAATTCCACTTGGTCATGGTGTATGATCCTTTTAAGGTATTGCTGTATTCAGTTTTCTAATATTTTGTTGAGAATTTTTGATCTATGTTTATCAAAGGTATTGGCTTGTAATTTTTTGTGTATGTTGTCCTTGTCTGGTTTTGGTGTCAGAATAATGTTGGCTTCGTGTTAGGAAGTATTTCCTCCTCTTTAATTTTTTACAAGAGTTTGAGATGTATATGTTAAATCTCTTTGAATATTTGGTAGAATTCACCAGTTAAGCTGTCTGGTCCTGGATTTTTGGTTTTTGGGAGGTTTTTGATTACTGTTTCTATCTTCTTACTAGTGATCAGTTTATTCAGATTTCCTACTTCATGATTTTGTCTTTGAAGATTGTTTGATTCTAGAATTTATCCATTTCTTCTAGATTATCTAATTTGTTAGTGTATAGCTGCTCATAGTAGTCTCTTATATTCCTTTGTATTTCTGTGGTATCCATTGTAACTTCTCTTTCATTTCTGATTTCCTTTATTTGAGCCTTCTCTCTTTTTTCCTTAGTGTGTTTAGCTAAAGTTTTGTCAATTTTGTTTATCTTTTCAAAGAACTGATTCTTAGTTTCATTGATCTTCTAGTCTTTTTAGTCTCTGCTTCATTTATTTTCACTGTGATCTTTATTATTTCCTTTTCTCTCCTAATTTAGGGCTTCATTTGTTCTTCTTTTCCTAATTCCTTTAGGTGTAAGGTTAGATTGTTTATTTGAGATTTTTCTTTTTTCTTGAGATAGGGCTATATTGCTATAAACTTCAATCTTAGTGGTGGTTTGCTGCATCCCATAGATTTCAGTATGTTGTATTTTCACTTTCATTTGTCTTCAGGTATTTTTTATTTCTCCTTTGATTTTGTTGTTGTTGTTGTTGTTGTTGGCAATAGTTGTTCAGTAGCATGTTGTTTAGATTTACATATTTGTGATTTTTTTCAGCTTTCTTCTTGTAGTTGATTTCTAGTTTCACACCATTGCAATCAGAAAAAGATGCTAGGAATGATTTCAATCTTAAATTTATGTAGACTTGTTTTGTGTCCCAACATACGTTCTATCCTTGAGAATGTTCCTTGTGCACTAAAGAAGAATGTTTCTTCTGCTGTTTTTGGATGAAATATTCTGTATATGTCTCAAGTTCATCTAATCTAATGTTTCATTTAAGGTCAGTGTTTTCTTGTTGACTTTCTGTCTGGATGACCTGGCGTAAGTGGGGTGTTAAAGTCCCCTACCATTATTGTGTTGCTATCAATTTCTACCTTGAAGTCTGTTAATAATTACTTTTATATATATTTAATGTTTCTATATTATGCACATATATATTAATTACTCATGTCTTCTTGATGGATATTCCCCTTTATCATATAAAGTGTCTATCTTTGTCTTTTTTACCGTTTTTGGCTTGAAGTCTATTTTGTCTGATATGAGTATGGCTACACATAATTTGCCTGCTTTGTTTTGTCTACCATTTGCTTGGAGTATCATCTTTCATCCCTTCATTTTGAGTCTATATTTATCTTTAGAGCTGAGATGAGTCCCCTAGAAGCAGCATGTAATTGAGTCTTGTTTTTTAATATAGCCAGCCACTCTCTGTCTTTTGATTGATTGAATTCAATCCATTTACATTTAGGGTGATTCTTGATAAATGAGGATTTAATGTAGCCATTTTATCTTTTGTTTTCTGATTGTTCTATATCTCCATTATTTCTTTTTCTTTGTGTTTCTGTCTGCCATTTTAGTTTGATGGTTTTCTATGATGTTTTCTCAGCTTCCTTTTTTTGTTTTGTGTCCCTGATCTAGATTTTTGTTTGTGGTTATCACGGGGTTTCTATTAAATATCTCATAAATAAAATAGTCTTTTTCTGCTGATAGCATCATAGCTTCATTTGCCTATACAAGTTCTATCACTTTCCTCTTCCCCTTTTATGTTTTTGTTGTCCCACATTATCCCTTTTTATATTTTGAGTTTGTTATCAAATTGAAACAGCTATAGTTATTTTTTGGATGCTTTTTTCCCTTTAATTTTTATGCTATAATAAAGTGTTTAACAATCTATTCTTCTATAGAGTTGCAATATTCTTATTCTGTCTAGGTACTGATCACCTTACTCAAAGTTTTGCATGGTTTTGCCTTTTCATTTAATGTAGAAGAACTCCTTTCAACATGTCTTGTAAGGCAGGTCTATTGGTGATGAATTCCCTCAGCTTCTGTATATCTGGGAAAGCCTTTATTTCCCTCTCATATCTGAAGGATAATTTTGCTGTATATGCTTGGCTGATAGTTTTTATCTTTCCATATTTTGAGTATGTCATTCCACTGTTTCCTGACCTATAGAGTTTCTGCTGAGAAATTTGCTGATAGCCTAATGGGGGTTCTTTTTTTGTTACTGTGTTTTATTCTGTGGCTGCCTTTAAAATTCTTTTTTATCATTGACTTTTGCCTGTTTTAATATAATGTGTCTTGGAGAAGGTTATTTTGCACTGATGTAACTGGGTGTTCTATTAGCTTTGTGGACTTATATATACAGTTCCTTCCCCAGGTTTGGGGCATTTTCAGCTATTATTCCTTTAATTAAACTCTCTGCCCCCTTTTCCCTCTCTTCTCCTTCTGGGTTACCCATTATCCTTATGTTGCCTTTTCTAATGGAGCTGAATAGTCCTCGTAGAATTTCTTCATTAAAAAAAAAAATCTTAGTTCTCTCTGCTCTTCTACCTAATTATTTGTAGACTTCTATCTTTGAGCTCACTAAGTCTCTCTCCCATGTGATCTGCTCTATGGAGCATTGCTGCTGCCCAGGTCCTTGTGCCCATGATGGCTGCCACTGCAGCCAGGAAAGTGGAGTCCTGTGTGTCACCTCTAACCGCTATTGCAGGTGCTGGATTCTCTGGGCCTGAAGGCTCAGCCATCACAGATGGTGGGCCACGATCCGAGGCATAGCCTCTGATATTCCCGGAGTTCCACCTTCTCTATGTGTTCCACTCTACCCACCTTCGGATGTACTAATGTGTGGATCTCTCTGGCATCCTGGTGTGCTAGGCAGAGGAACATTTTGTTGAATTATGGATGTTTCACTTGTTGTAGATTAAAGGGGAGAATAAAAGGGAGTATCTCATGCTGCCATGATGATGACATCACCCCCTTTTTTCTTCTCTTGACAGATATTTTTACTTCTTATATAAACTATTTCATTTAATTTATTCTGTAAGATATTTCTACCCACACAATTTTTTTTTTAATCCTATTTTATTCGAGATGTACTTGTAGTTTCAAGGGACATGGTGCTTGTGGAAAGATTGTGGAGTTAAGTTCATTTTCTTAATGTCTTTATCATGCATTGGAGATGGCGTTTTTCCTATACATGATAAGAGAATATATAAGGAGAGACCAGAATAATTACTGATTATTATTTATATGTGCAATGCATCTATAAAATATTTGAGGAGAAACAAAGAATGATAAGCTATTCTTGGGGCTGAGGAAAATTCACTGAGAGAGAGAAGAATCTGCTACTTCCCAAATGGGTCTTAGCAGATTATAGCAGATAAGCCCCATTTAAGAAGCACTGGTTCTGGAATTTAAGAAATGTATGCCTTGGCCAGAAGCCAGGGCTTACTTTCTCTTAAAAAGTTGTTAAATATAGAAATTCTGTTGATGGTCTTCAGGTTTCCATGAGTCAAATAAGCAAAACATTTATATGTCAATTTACTTCTTCTATTTGAAAATTGCTCATGTGAAAAAATAATTTTTGTCAACGTCCTGAAGATATTTGTTTATTTATTCTAAATAAAAATGTATAGTATGAGATTCTATTTTAATTCTTCTTATTATCATGAATCATTATTAATTATTATGAAAGCAAAACCAAAGATTCATGTAATTGAAATCACTTTCTAGCTGAATCCAAACTTGCTTTTGTGTCTTTGTATAATATTGTCTTTTTTTATCAATCAGTGGAAACTTACTTTTACGAGAAAAAACAGACAAGTGTGAAGGCCATATTTTTCTGTGCCTGTGTTTTAAAAAAATCAGTTTCCAATGTAATAAAGGAAATTATAGTTTTAAAATGTGCTTAAGTATAATTTTTCTGGAGATCTCTAAACATTCAATAGTTTTCCAAATATTTTCTTTATGGCTAGAAGGTTAACAATTCTTGCTGTAAGTGGGCTGTGCTCCTGGCTGCCTACTCTGAGAATCAGAATCTTGAATATAATTGTCAGAGTTCCTCAGTCTAGTCTAGTCTAGTCCCTAAATCTGATCATGTATTTTTTTAATAACAGTATTATTGAAATATAATTTACATAACATATAATTCACCGATTTAAACTGTGCAATTCAATGTTTTTTTAGCATATTCACAGATGGGCACAATCATTACCACAGTCAATTTTAGAACAATTTCTTAGACTCAAAAAGAAACCCCATACTCTTTAGTTATCTCCTATCCCCCATCACCCATCTCCAAGAAACCATTATTCTAATCTGTCTCTATAAATTTTCCTATTCTGGACATTTCATATAAATGGCAACATGTACTATGTAGTCTTTTGTTTTCATGGTTCAGTCATGTTGTAACATCTATTAGTACTTTATTCATAATATTTCATTGTATGGACATGCCACATTTTGTTTATTCATTCAACAGCTGATGGATTTTGGGTTGTTCCCAACTTTGGGCTGTTAGGAATAATGCTGCTATAGACATTTGTGTACAAGTTTTGTGTGGGCAGATGTTTTATTTTGGGTATATACTTGGGAGTAGAATGCTTCAAAGGCCACAATCAAGAAAATGAAAAGACGATTCACAGAATGTAGGAAAATATTTTCAAATCATACATCTAATAAAGAACCTGTATCTAGATTATATAAATAACTCAATGATAGAAGGAAAAATAACCAAATTTTAAAATGGACAAAGGATACGAATAGACATTTCTCCAAAAAAGATATAGGAATGGTTACTAAGTGCATGAAAAGATATTTATCATCATTAGTCATAAAAAAATGCGAATCAAAACCTACAGTAAGATACCACATCACACCCACTAGAATGACTATAATCAAAAAGTCAGATGATAAACTGTATTAGCAAGAATGTCATTGCATCCATCAGAAGACTCATACACTGCTGGTGGGATTTAAAATAGTGCAACCACGTTGGAAAATAGTCTGGCAGTTTCTCAAACAGTAAAATACAGAGTTACCATACAATCATGTGTTTTACAATTATTTTCAGCTCCCTCTGATAAACTAATGAATTCTTTTCTAGGGACCTGAATCCTTGTTAGGCTATATCTTCAGGATAATTGGTAAAAAAAATCTGTGGCAATTTATGATATATGAAATGATTTTCATCTTGTATAATGTGGTTTTCTAGCAACTAAATGAACTGGGCCATGAAGAATTCATTGGCCAGAATAACTTCTTATCCCTGCATAAGTTTTAATAGGAAAAAGCAATCAGACATAGATGTTTCAGCATCTGGGAGAAAAGAGATCTGCAGGTGAATAAGAATTGATGTTGGTGGGAGCTGATTAAAATAACATAGACTCCTCACTATAAACCAAAATCACATGTAAATTTCCCATTGATTTATGAGATTTTGCCAACTAGTCTCATTTAGTCCATGGCAATCTACCACTGATTCCTCTACAATATTTTTCAGATCTTCTCTAACCCTATATCAGCACTCACCATTCATTAAAGCACCATTGTAATAGAATCCTGATTTTCCTTTCAGCCTCTGTCCTCTCTTACCCACCCTATATAGTTCAGTGTGAATGTTCTTCAAATGTCAATTTGCCTGTTAAATATCTGTACACAAATTAAAGCCCCTAATAAGGCCTTTCAACAATTGAGGAGCTTTAGCTTTATCTCTGTCTGTACTTTAACCATGCAAAGATAATTCAAGCCTCATATATCACCCTTTAACTATTTGAAAATAATGCATATACCTCATCTGCTTTTCTTCATTCAAATTTTTATCTGAATCTTTCAAAGCAAGGCTTAACTAATTTTTTTATGTACTTGATCTGACAAAGGTGGATAGTAGTGTGCCAATTATGCCTACCCTGCTTTTCAGTGCATAAAAGTCCATGACCACTATATTTTCACTTAAGATTGTTACATTTATTAATATAAAATGATTCTTTTTTCATATAGCATTTTTTTGCCTTAAATACTACTGCAATGGGTGTTAAAATTGTAATTCTGCTTTCCTTTTGTCATGCTTACTTGATATCTATTTGTCTTAGCTTCCAATCCTATAGCAGTTTTATCCACATTTCTTCTCAGTACTTATAAACATTTTAATTGTAATTTGAAAGAAACTAAAACTGCTACTGATTACTTGCCAAAATCTGAACCCATGAAAACACCTTCTTATGTTGCATAGTTGTGTATGAGGTTTTTAACTCCTGTTTTTCTAACTCTCCACAATTTTTTAGATTTTGTTTAAAAATGTCAAATCCACTACACACTTCTCTTCTTTACAGAGCATATAATTCTATGATAGCTTACCAAAGGAATTAAAAAGAAAACACTTATAATACTTGTCATAAAATATAAACTCAAGTTGCCTTCACTCCAGGACCTATCAAAAGCTTAGAAAGGAGTTATATTTAGAGAAGTCTGTGTAAAGTTGGTGAAGAGTCCTCCCCTGCTTTCTTATTGTAAGGTATATTCTTCTATTAAGGTGCATCGCTGAACACTAGCACAGATCCTCAGAGAATCATTTTATGGCAATCATATCTAATGTGAGAACTTGACTTTCTTTGATTAGTACAAGGAATGGAAGTAAGGAAATCACTCTTAGAATTGATATAAAATTATTTTCAAAGGTATTACCAATAAACAAGATAATAAAATATACTTGATGACAATGAGAAAATTCATTCACAACCAAATCCTGTTAAAATTTTGTTTCCCCAGAGATTCTCTTTCTCTAATGAGAAATGTCTAATATTGTTTCCCTTTATGTTCTAGCTATCAGTAAATTAATAGCCAAATTTTTTGTTTGGCCAGTGTGCTGGAGAAGGAATATGTGTTTAGTGAGTGTTGAAAGTTCCATAAACCAAGATGAGTGAGAATCTTTGGACCTTTGATATTTGTTTACTTGATCTGTTAGCAAATGGAATTAAAATGTATCAGTTGAAAAAAAACAGAATTGAAATATGTCAGTTGGAGACCAAAGCCATTAGAGTATTTTAAAAGGGAAATAAAAGAAATATATAGTATGATCTTGAGTTTTTCATCTTGAATTGTGTAAGAAAAATATTTTCATGCTTGCTAATTTGTTATGTATCTACTAGAAAATAAAAGAAACTTAAAAAAAATCTAAGTTAAGGGGAAAATTGCAGTTGTGTGTCTTCAGTGTCAATTATCTTTGTGCAAAAGAGGGAGACAAGCCATCTTAAGAGAAAGGAACACTGTGCATGCCCTATCCACAGAGCTTTTTGTATGTGAATCTTCTAATACATCTTATGTTTAATTCTCTCTGAGCATGGAACTTTCTGAAGGCCAGATATATTGTGACTAGAGAACTACAAAGCAAATTCTGATAAAACACTATTATTTAAATTTATTCTATGTAAAATAAAATCTCTCTAAGAGTTTGGAAATTTCCAGTCACTGCCTTACAGGAAAAACATTCCTAATTGATTTGTTAATGTTGAGCAATTTTGAACCTTTCCCTTTTGTGACTATATTGCTCATTGTTAAAATCTATTTTAATAGTTTTATCTTTTTTACTATTATGTTTTGGGTATTTGATTAACTTTTAAAACATGAGATATTGTTAAAAAGGCTACTAGAAAATTCCAAGGAAAAAATTTATTTTTCCCATTAGACTCTTCCAAGAGTCATTATGGAATTTATTAAACAATACTTGTACCTGTTAATAGTAAACCACAGGGCAAGATCAGGGAACTAGGAACTGGCCAAATGAGAAATATTACTGGAGATATATATATATATATATATATATATATATGTTAAATAAGACAAAATAAATAAATATGTTAAATAAAAAGGGTATTGTGTCCAAGCACTCATGTTTAACTGATAACTTTTGGCAGTGTTTTTGTGATTCTTGCCTAGAGCTTTAAAGTGTGGCCATAAAAAGTATGAATCATCTATTTCTGAACAAGGCTAATCTAAATTAAAGAAAAGGTATGATGACTTATAACAAAAACCTACTAAACAATAATTAACATGTCAGGTTTTAAAAGAGATGGTCTAGAATAATAAAGAAAATCCCAGTATCATAAAAACAAGTGGTATTTTGTAAGAAGAGTTAAAGTTAAAAAGAGATTGAGGAAATCTGGGAGAGCTTCAAACCCATCAACTTATTTTCTGGGATCCAGGCAAGATGTCTATTATGAACAAGTGTGGAGAACAGTGGTCTATCCTCAGTCAAGTTTCATTTCTTTCACCTATTCCCAGGTGTTTATTTCAAAGATTAAGTGATTTACACCTAATCTGTAGGACACTTCAGCCTCCCTGTATAACAAAATACCAGAAAAATCAAAAACTTTAAGAAGAATATGACCCAAAACCAGTTAGTAGATAAATCATTAAAAAAAAAAAAGCCAGAATATAACTTAACTGTAAATTGCAAACAATCTGGTGATAGAAGATTGAGAAATAAAAGTGGAAGTTCAGTCAAATTGGGACATACTGAATTGGTGACAAGTATTTCAGTGATGAAACTCTTGAGATTGTGTTTTGAAATAATATTTGGAATCACAGAAGTATTAGTATCTTAATATAAGTATTAATGTATTATATATTAATATATTGTCAGGGTGGTAATAATCTAGTAATTCAAAGGCCTCTGATTATTCATGAGAACAATCCTGGTAATGGAAAACTTCAAGTAAAAACAATAAAGGAAGTTACAAAGCAGGATCTCCTTCCATATATCATCCAGATCTACTAAAGACAGATATCCTAATTGTCTACTTAATAAAATTCTCCTAGAATTTCAAAGACATTGACTTCTTACCTGCTCCAAAAAATACTGTTCTCTCCAAAGAGATTTAAAAAGAGGGTTGGCTACTCAGAAGAGATTGGGGACAATTTAAGGTGTCAATGTTTTTCTCAGTCTCTGTGGTACTTGCTCAATCTAGAAAGAGATAAAATGATAATTGTTTATTGGTTTTAGAATAAAACAGATCCTCAAAACTACAATAAGCCTATGAGTTAATTAATAAAGATGCAAATAATTTCATTTCCAGGTCTGGGACAAGAGAATTTGTCATCAGTCGACCATAAATAAAAGCCTAAAGGAAGTTCTTGAGATGAAAAGAAAATGATAAAAGAAGAAATCTTGGAACATCAAAAAAGGATGAAATCACAATGTAAAAAGTTGAAATCCAGGTAAGTACATTAGACTCATGAGTTTTCTAAATTATGTTTGAAAATGTAAGTAAAAATTATAATAATATCTGATGTGGCTCTTGAATATGTAGAAAAAATATATGACAATTATTTAAAAAGGGGAAAATGTAAAGAAACCTAAAGGGACATAAGTTTTCTACACTTCATTCAAACTGGTGAGTATTACTAGATTGTGATAAATTTTATATGTATAATGTAATGTCTAAAGCAACTGCTAAAACATTTACAAAGAGATATACTCAGAAACAATATAGATAAATTAAAATTAAATTTTTTAAAAAGGACAAATAACACACACGAACACAAACAAAAAACAAAACAAAGCAATGAATAATAAGCAAACAACTCTAAAGAATAAAATGCTTAACTCAAGATCTAACATATTAATAATTATATTAAATGTAAATGATCTAAGTACACCAAATAAAAGATTGACAGAATGAATTAAAAAAAAAAAAAAGATCCAGGGGAACTAAGATCCTGCAAGCCATGCTGCACAACCAAAAAAAAAAAAAAAATCCAACTATATGTTGTGTACAAGGTACAAGAAACTCACTTCAAATAATGATACAAATGATACTGATGCACAATGTGAATTTGTCAAGCTCAACAAATGTTAGCAGCATGGAAAAAACTTTTCATCTTACTGAATGACAGTTACATACCAGTTTATTGTATTACTATCATTTATTGATTGCTCTTAAAACTGTGAAAAACATACTTTAGGAAAAACTATAAAACTATAAATATACATCTCTTAAGTATCTTAAAGCACAATAACTCCTTTCATCTCTATTCTTTCTCATGGTTAGGACTGTCCAACATCTTCGTTAGCTCTGCTTTTTTTCTTCCCAATTTTAGACATTATCATTAGTATTTGTATACAGTAAGCATTTTCTTGTAATTACTCATGTTATTTTTCTTCTGATTATTTATTGCATTTCATATTTTTTCAAGGATGATTTTCCATTTTCTTGATGTACAGCCTTTCAAAGTTATTTTTAAAAACAAAAACACTAGTTTGAAAAGATACATGCACCCCAGTGTTCATAGTAGCATTATTTATAAGTGCCAAGGTATGGAAGCAAACTAAATTGCTTCCATCTATCAAGAGATGAATGGATAAAGAAGATGTGTAATGAAATACTACTCAGTCATTAAAAAAGAATAAATTTTGCCATTTTCAGCAACATGGATATATTTGGAGGGCATTATGCTAAGCAAAATAAGTCAGAGAAATACAAATACTGTATGATATCACTTATATGTGGAATCTAAAAACATACAACAGACTAGTGAATAAAACAAAAAGAAGCCCACACAGATACAGATAACAAAGTACTGGTTACCAGTGGAGAGAGGGAAGAGGGGGAAGAAAAATACAGGGATGGGAAAAAAAGTATTATTATGAGATTATAAGAAATATGTGTGAAACTTTTGAAAATTGTAAAACACTATAGAATTTAAAGAATCTTTCATTCAAAAAATCAATTAAAATTTTTAAAAATAAAAAATGATTAAGTTTAGGTTTCACCTGCTCTTAAAAGTCTAAAAAAATGGTTATTTTAGTGAAGTCCATTAATAGTAAATTTTGTTAATTTCTTTTAGTATAAAATGTTATATTTCACTCTCATTCTTGAATTAGGATTAAACTAGGGATAAGATTTACTGTGAAATTTCCATTCTCTCTTAAACTTTGTTGATATTATTCTACTGTCTTCTAGCTTTCACTGTTGCTACTGATAATTTTTGTATTGATTTGTTATTATTTATGGGTAAACTGTCTATACACTCTGGATACTTTAAGATATCTTTGATTTTAACATTCTGTAGTTTTATTATTATGTGGCTTACAATGGATTTCATTTTATTGATACTGCTTAGTGTTTATTAAAGTCTATCATCATTTCTGGAAACATTTTTCATCAAATATTGCCTCTTTCACAGTCTATTTTATTATTTTGGGACTCTGATTTCATATATATTAAACTTTATTACATTCTATGTCATTCATCTTTTATTTTATATTTTCTACTTCTCGACTGTATCCCCTGAATTCTGCAAAATGTCTTTAAATATAATTTACTATATATATATATATATATAATTTATATAATTCTTTATCTCTATACTGCTGTTTAAAATATCAATAATTTTTTTTCTTTTTCTGTAAGGCTTATAGTTTTCATTAATTAAAGTTCTATTTTTAAAAATATGTCTTTTCTTTTTCTGGTTTTGATTCTAACTTTTGTATCCTTAAAATACTATTATTTTATATTCCCCACCCAATATTTCCAAAACTTTATTTTGAATAAGCTCTAATTCTAATTAAAAAGATAGTACATTAGAACCCCAGACTACACGAGTCCAACCTCAGGATCTTACTAATTTTAAATTGTCAATCGCATATCCTCTATTTAATTTATTAGGAATTTTTAAAAGTTAAATAAATTTTGCATTTATTATGCATATTTTGTCACATTTAAAATATTTATCCTATATTCATAGATATGTACACACTTCATTAAAAAATAATCCCAACAGTGATAGAAAGTGGGACCTCTCACCAAAAATTGATTAAATTATTGATCTAAGTTGTTTAATAGTTTAGCCATATATAGGATGTGTAGGGATGTATGTGCATTTGTGTGTATGTTTTGGTAAGGGGTCCCCAAGGTCACCCCTAGGTTTGATTATTTGCTAGAAAATCTCACAAGATTCTCCATATAGTCCTATTCATAACTATGGCATATGACAATGAAAGGTAGAAAGCAAAAACAGCAAAGGGAAAGAGCACATGGGACAAAATCCAGAGGTAACATGTGAAAGCTTTCAAGAGTCCTCTCCCAGTGGATTCACACAGAATGTGCTCAGTTCCTTCAGTAACCAGTGTGACAACACATATAAAATATTGTCTAAAAGGGAAACTCATTATAGACTCAGTGCTCAGTGGTTTTGTTGGGTGTTATTCATATAGGCACCCTTTGTGTAGCACTTACCACATTTTAAGACATCCAGTAGGAAAGTAGGTGCTCAGCATAAAGCCACATTTTTTGTGTGTGCAGTTAATACAGTGTGAGCCAGTCTTAACAAGTTATGAGAATGGTGGGTATGCTCCAATGACTATAAATTTCCAGACACCTTTAGAAAATAGTCCACTTTGTAAACAAATCTTTCTCAAAACAGCAGTCTCCAGTCTTCTGTGTTAACTATTTTCTGCACTGTATGTGTGTGTTCTATGTTCTTCTTACTTTAATTCATGAGAAAAATATATGAAGACAAATTTCATGCATTCTCAGAAGCACATCTACAAAATCACTGTCTGTATACCTATATGTTCTCCGTTCCCTCCTATTTCTCCAGATGGACAATCCATGGTTCTCTCTAAGGCCAACTCCTCTATCAATGGATCATATCCCACCTTCTCTCATCCTTCCCTCTCATTACTCTTAGCATATGAACATGCTATAATATTGCTATCTGAAAAACAAACAAAAAAACTAATTTGAGTAAGCACAATTATGAGAATATTATTGCCAAATCATCTTTAGATTATTAGAATAAATCTCACATGACTATATGTTTTTAATTTTTGCTGAAGGAGATTTCTTTATTTTTAAAGATACACACTCAATTTCCTATGAAGGTAACATTTGTATTATGTAAATTAGCTAATTTAAATGTAACAAAATGATGGGTATTTTTATTGAGTAATCTGTGAAATTTAAATCATACGTACATATGTATATATAAATCATATGTACATATATTCACTTACAATGTTTAAAATAAAACAAGTTCTAATCATTGTTGAGCCATCAAATCATTGTTTCTAAGTCTGGGAAATACATTTAATGTCTCTAAACTTCAAATCCTATAACATGAAAATAATTTTTCATGAAAATCATCCGGAGTACACATGTTTGTGAGTGTGCTTGTGAGTAAGCATGTGCCACAAAGCTTGGGGTATCATGTTTTACTCTATATTTTCTTCTGACCCTCTGCACATTTTCCCACAAATAAAATACTTTGCATAACAAAAGCAGAACTGAAACTACCACAGAAATATTGAAATATTTAGGTGGGGTTTTGTATTAAGGACTCTGCCACTTGCCATAGCAATATGTTTATTTAGCTATTAGCAATTAGTTTTTAGGGGCACGTATGAACTCCTTGATTGAATCTCGGTTTTACCCCTGCTGACACTATTTGCTAGAACTTTTTATGTTTATGAGCTTCTGGGAAAAATATATGTCTACAGTTTTGGTTTTTTTTTTTCCTTGTATATTGTGTTTGTAGTAAAGCACATTTTTTTGTCCCCACTGAGTGCAGGATCTTAGTTCCCTGACCAGGGATCAAACTCACATCACCTGCAGTGGAAGTGCAGAGTCATAACTGCTGGACCACCAGAGAAGTCCCAAGCACACTTTTAACATAGCTATCCTCTGGATAATGGATATTAGACTACTTTTACTCTGTTTGTTCTCTATCATAAAGTTAGGCTCTCTTACTATTGCAACATAGGTTTTTAAAAGCATCTTGATTGAAATAGATTTATTTAAAATCCAGGTTGACGTAGAGAATGGACTTGAGGACATGGGGCGGGGGGGGGAGGGTAAGTTGGGACGAAGTGAGAGAGTGGCATGGACATATATATACTACCAAATGTAAAATAGATAGCTAGTGGGAAGCAGCCACATAGCACAGGAAGATAAGCTTGGTGCTTTGTGACCACCTAGAGGAGTGGGAGGGAGACGCAAGAGGGAGGAGATATGGGAATATCTGGATATGTATAGCTGACTCACTTTGTTATACAGCAGAAGCTAACACACTATTGTAAAGCAATTATACTCCAATAAAGATGTTAAAAAATAAATAAAATAAAATAAAATCCAGGTTGAAAAGCAGAGATGCAATAAAATATCTTTTTAGAAACAGCTTCTTTATTTCTATAAAAATCCTTCCAGGAATTTAAATGGAAATGTGCTTAAACTATATATCTGAAGGGAATAGACAGCTTTATAATGCTGAATGTTCTGATCATTAAACATAGGTGTTTCTCTAGTTATGTTTTCCTTATTTATTTCAGCAATCTGGAAGTTTTTAGTGCAGAGGTCTTGCAAATACTTTCATAAAATTATCTTTAAGCGTTTTGTGTTTTGTGTTGTTGAATCCTTTTGTAAAGGGCATTTGTTTTTAATCTCAATTTTAAAATTTGCATTGCTAGCATATGTACATACACTTGGCCTTTACATATTGATTTTGTATCCTGTCAACTTATTAAACCCCCTTATTAACTCATGTACCTTTTTTGTGAAGCCCATGGGATTTTTTTTTTGTTTTGTTTTTTTGTGGTATGCGGGCCTCCCTCTGTTGTGGCCTCTCCCGTTGCGGAGCACAGGCTCTGGACGCGCAGGCTCAGCGGCCATGGCTCACGGGCCCAGCCGCTCTGCGGCATGTGGGATTTTCCCAGACCGGGGCGCGAACCCGGTTCCCCTGCATCGGCAGGCGGACGCGCAACCACTGCGCCACCAGGGAAGCCCCTCCATGGGATTTTTATACATAAACTATTCTGTAGTCTGTAAACAAAAACAACTTTATACTCCTTTCTAACGTGTATGGATTTTATTTCCTTTTCTTGCTTTAAAGCACTGGCTAGTATCTTAATATACAATATTAAATGGAAGTGATGAGAGCAAATACTTATTTTGTCCCCAATATTAGAGAAAAAGCACTCCATTTTTCACCATTAAGTATCATTTTAGCTGCAAGTATTTTGTATATGTTCTTTATTAGGATGAAGAAGTTTATTTCTCTTCCAACTTTGCTGAGGTTTTGGTTTTTTTATCTTTTGTTTTTTGTTTGTTTTTTTTTATCATGAATGGGTATTGGTTTCTGTAAAATGCTCTTTTGCATCTGTTGTAATTATTCATTTTTTTATAGTCTGTAATGCAGCAAATTATATTGATTTGTTTCTCAATATTAATTCAGCATCTTGCATTTCTGGGATAAAATCCATTTAGTGATCAAAAGTTATTTTTTTTTATATATATGCTGTATTCAGTTTGCTAATGTTGCTAAGGATCTTGTCATCTGTATTCATAGAGGATAATGTTTTATTACAATGCCTTAGTCTCTTTTTTGTGTCAGGATATTGGTAGTAATATAAATGAGTTATTTGGTGTTCCCTCATCTTCTATTTTGTAAATAATATGTTTAGAATTAGAATTGTTTTTCTGCCTTCAGACTCTGTTTTAACTCTCACAGCAATTGCCTTTAGGCCATTAACAACTAAAAAACATAGTAGGCAAATAATTTCTGTAACTCACATGAGTAAATGCACATGTGGGAAGACTTATAGTTCCCATCAGCCAGACTAGAGAGGCCTTATTACATAAGACACTGGGCAGAGTCCTTAAAAGTATTATGCTTTGAGAGGAGAGTTAAATTAGTCTCAAAGTGAAGGTTGCTCTAGACATGGCATAACAAAGCTTAAAAACAAGCCTTAAAAGTACTAAACAGATCTAAAATAACTACAGGACATAAATTTTAATACTATTTAAAAGAATATTAAGACTCTGGTACTAATAATTGTAAACTTTACAATGTACAAGAACTAATAAAAATTTACCAAGTTTGCACAGCAGCAGAAAAACTTGACCCATAACTGGGAGAAAAATCAATTAGTGAAAGAAATTTCTAAATGCAGAGATGTTCTTTTGAAAGCTATATAAACCTTATAAGTATGTACAAAATATAGAAAAAATATGACCATAATAAGGATAGAAACATTAGGCATGAAACAAAAGACAAAAAGGATCTTCTTGAAATGTAAAATATGCTACCTGAAATGAAAAAAAAAATACACAAGGTAAAATTAATAGATTAGGAACAGCAGAAGAAAGGATCAGTAAAATTAAAGGTATAGAATTTTAAACTATCCAAAATAAAGTGCAGAAGGAAAAATTATGAGTAAAGGACATATTATCAGTAAACTGTAGAAAATATTGTGTCCTAATATCCATGGCAATTGCAAATTTGAGAAAAAAAAAAGTAACTACCCAGATTTAAGAAGCTCAAAAAACTCCAAACAGAAAAAAAAAAACAACACAAAGATAATCAGATCAAGGCACATCATAATCAAATTGTTGAACAAAACTGAGAGAGAAAAAATCTTGAAAGTAGGTAGAGATGGGGAAAGAAACATACCATACATAGAGGAGAAATATATAAATAAGAACACATGTCTCATTGAAACCCTGTAATCCAAAAATAATGGAATCACATATTTAATGAGCTGAAAGAAAAATTATCTACCTAGAATTTTATACCCAGTAAAAATATCTTTCTAAAATGAAAACAAAAGGAAGATATTTGCAACATGACCAACTGAGAGAATTCACATCCAACAGATCTACCATATAAGAATTACTAGAGACAATTGTGGCAGAAAGAAAATGATGCAAGATAAAAATTTAAGTCTACATAAATAAATGAAGAGCTACAAAACTCCTAAATATAGGAATATGAGATAATTTTCCTCATTAAAATTTTTATTAAAAGCTAATATACTATTCAAAGTAAAAATAAAACAATATATATTAAAATTTATAACATGTAGAAATAAAATATATAACAATTGCACAATGTGAAGGAACATATGCAACTATAATGTTGTAAGATTCTTACACTGCATGTATAACCTTGAAGTTAGACTGCAGTAAGTTAAGGGTACATATTATAAACCCTAAAATAATTTTTTAAAAGACATATGGTTAATGAGACAATAGTAAAGAAAAAACGAAATTGTAAATAAATAGCCAAGTAGTCCAAAGAAAACCATAAAAAGAGGAAGAAGGAGAAGAAGGAAAAGAAAGAGGAGGTAGAGGAGGAGGGAGGAGAAGAAGAGGAAGAACAGATGGTACAGATAGAAAGAAAATAGTAAGACTGCAGATTTAAACTTTTTGGATATCTGGATTTGTCTAGAGATTCTGGTTGAAGATACATAGTTGGAAGCCATTATTGTATATAATTGAATCCATAATCATGGGTGAGATTACATAGAGTAAATCAATAATGTCGGAAAGGAACACAGGGTAAAACCAAGCCTTGATAACCACCAATATTAAATGGCTAGGTAGAAGTTGATGACCCTGCAAAGGCAACTGAAAATAATCAATAGTAGTAAGAAATAGAGAAAGGTATGAGACTTCAGATGTAAATGGAAGAAACTGTTTCAGGAAGATGTTGAAAATAAACAATATTAAAACCATTATTACCAGAGTAATAATCATTAATCCATAATAATGATCATATATGATAGAATATGCTTATTTACAGTTGCATGTCATAATTGGCTTAAGAATATAAAAAGTGACTTTCAGATTCTACTTACCAATCCTTTCTATTATTTCTATAGCGTAAGATATGTGAGCAAGAAATACAGTACTTAATACTATATGCCACTGGGATTTGTGATTGGTGTGGTAGGCAACAAAAACTGACTAGCACATTGTCACTAATTATTGTTATTGTATCAGATATATTTATTTTGCTACCCAAATAAAATTGTGTAAGAGGATTAGGGCTAGACTGTTTGAGCCATGGTGATAGTGCCTGTTCTGTTCATGTGTTTTATCAGGGCATCAAAAGTGATTCCAGACTTGCCACAACTCTGTCTCACAGGATTTTTCATTTAGTGTCAAGTCAACATTTACCTCTTGATAATCTGGGCTACTCAAGCCAGCCCTTTTAACCTCTAATTTTGTACCATCAAGAAGTTTTTGTCATTTTCTTATGAAATCCAGTATTAGGCAATGTGTTTTTCTCCGATCCTGTTGCTTTATTGGTTGCATGTATACTTCCTTCTGCACATTAATATAGTGTGATGGTTTCCAACTTATGTCTGACTTATAAATCATAAGATCACTGCTATTAATGCCTTATTTAGAAGTAATATAACTAAAGCCTGTCAACATTAACATTTTCACTTTTATCACTTATATTTCCCTCTCTCATGTGACCCTCTGCATGTGTTGGGAGGAAAATGACAAATATAGGAGAAAATGGGTGCTAGAGTAAGCAAGGATGTGTCATTTAACCAATGAAAAACATGCATATTATTTCTTTTTATAAATGTCTTTTAAAAGATGATTGATTCAAATGCCATTTTATTGAAGAGTTGTATATATGAAACAAGATGAATTTTGTTATAAGAATTCATGTTCATGAATTTCACATTGTGGTTTATTTATTTTTCTCAAATAAATGGATAGGACATATGAAATTATTAAGATCATGAGACATTAAAATAGATGTTTATTTAAGCCCTCAGCTTCAAGGTCCAAGGTCACTCAGAATTATTTTGGCAAGGAGAATCACTTATGCATTGAAATGAAAAAATGTCAAAATGTTCCCATAAGTGCAAGATAGTATTATTCTGAAGAAACCACTCGGGCAATTTTTTTCTTTTATAGAAGCCTTATAAAAGTTTCAGGAAGAAAAACATGTGATCAATGTAATACAAAAAGTATAAAACACATTTTGTTTTAATATTAAAATACTTAATATTATTGTTTTACTATTACAATGTTTAATATCACATATTACAAAATGTTTAATATTAGATTTAATATTAATATCTAAATCTTTAATATTAATTATTTACTATAGATAATATATAAATCAATATATTTAATATTAATATATATAATTATTTGCATATAAATATTTATCAAAATATTTGTATATAAATAATATATAAAATTTTAATATTAATAATTTATTAAATATTAATTTATTAATATAAAATCTTTAATATTATTATTAAATATTATAGCTGGGAAAAATTGTAGCTACATTTAAATATTACAATGCTTGGTACCAAGAAAATACCTTAGAAATCCAGATAATATTCTTACTCAGTTTTATATTGAAACTCTGAAAAATTTTACATCATAACTTAGAGGGCCATAAACTCTGGGAGACTTTTCTTTTGTTTTGATTTTTTTGTGTATGCAAGAATGCTTAAATCACCAGTAACAAAGTAGGCAAAAAACAGTCTGGGCTAACACCCAGCTATGAAGCTTTAAGAATTTAAGAAAAACAAATATTTTAATCAAGTGTTAACAGTTCTATGTAATATTTTATTTACTTTTAATAACATTCTTACTAGTTCTGTGATAAATGCCATTGATATTCTGATAGAGATTGGATTGAATCTGTAGATTGCCTTAGGTAGTATGGTCATTTTTTTTTAACATATTTATTGGAGTGTAATTGCTTTACAGTGTTGACTTAGTTTATGCGGTATAACAAAGTGAATCAGCTATACATACACATATATCCTCATATATCCTCTCTCTTGTCCCTCCCTCCCACCCTCCCTATCCCACCCCTCTAGATCGTCACAAAGCACCAAGCTGATCTCCCTGTGCTATGCAGCTGCTTCCCACTAGCTATCTATTTAACATTGTAGTGTATATATGTCAATGCTACTCTCCCACTTCATCCCAGCTTACCCTTCTCCCTCTCGTGCCCTCAAGTCCATTCTCTGTGTCCACGTCTTTATCCCTGTCCTGCCACTAAGTTCATCATAACCAATTTTTTTTTGATTCCATATATATGTGTTAGCATATGGTATTTGTTTTTCCTCTTTCTGACTTACTTCACTCTGTATGACACACTCTAGGTTCATCCACCTCACTACAAATAACTCAATTTGGTTTCTTTTTCTGGCTGGGTAATACTCTATTATATATATGTGCCACGTCTTCTTTAATGATTTATCTGTCAATGGACACTTAGGTTGCTTCCATGTCCTGGCTATTGTAAATAGTGCTGCAATGAACATTGGGGTGCATGTGTCTTTTTGAATTATGGTTTTCTCTGGGTATATGCCCAGTACTGGTACTGTTGGGTCATATTTTAGTTCTATTTTTAGTTTTTTTTTTGTTTTAGTTTTAGTTTTTTAATGAAGCTCCATACTGTTCTCCATGGTGGCTGTATCAATTTACATTCCCACCAACAGTGAAAGAGGGTTCCCTTTTCTCCACACCCTCTCCAGCATTTATTCTTTGTAGATTTTTTGATGATGGCCATTCTGACTGGTGTGAGTTGGTACCTCATTGTGGTTTCAATTTTCATTTCTCTAATGATTAATGATCTTGAGCATCCTTTCATGTCTTTGTTGGCTATCTGTATATCTTCTCTGAAGAAATGTCTATTTAAGTCTTCTATCCATTTTGATTTAGGTTGTTTTTTTTGTGATATTGAGCTGAATGAGCTGCTTGTATATTTAATCCTTTGTCAGTTCCTTCATTTGCAAATATTTTCTCCCAGTCTAAGGGTTGTATTTTGTCTTGTTGATGATTTCCTTTCCTCTGCAAAATCATTTAAGTTTCATTAGACCTCATTTGTTTATTTTTGTTTTTATTTTCATTACTCTAAGAGGTGGATCAAAAAAAATATTGCTGTGATTTATGTCATACAGTGTTCTGCCTATGTTTTCCTCTGAAGTTTTGTAGTATCCAGCCTTACATTTAGGTCTTTAATCCATTTTGAGTTTATTTTTGTGCGTGGTGTTAGGGTGTGTTCAAATTTCATCCTTTTACATGTAGCTGTCCAGTTTTCCCAGCACCACTTATTGAAGAGGCTGTCTTTTCTCCATTGTATATTCTTGCCTCCTTTATCAAAGATAAGGTGACCATATGTCCGTGGGTTTATCTCTGGGTTTTCTATCCTGTTCCATTGATCTATATTTCTGCTTTTGTGCCAGTACCATACTGTCTTGGTTACTGTAGCTTTGTTCTATAGTCTGAAGTCAGGGCACCTGATCCTCCAGCTCCATTTTTCTTTCTCAAGACTGCTTAGGCATTTGGAGTCTTTTGTGTTTCCATACAAATTGTGAATTTTTTTGGTCCAGTTCAGTGAAAAATGCCATTGGTAGTTTGATAGGGATTGCACTGAATCTGTAGATTGCTTTGGGTAGTACAGTCATTTTCACAATGTTGATTCTTCCAATCCAAGAACATGGTATATCTCTCCATCTGTTGGTATCATCTTTAATTTCTTTCATCAGTGTCTTATAGTTTTCTGCATACAGTTCTTTTGTCTCCTTAGGTGGGTTTATTCCTAGGTATTTTATTCTTTTTGTTGTATGATAAATGGGAGTGTTTCCTTAATTTCAATTTCAGATTTTTCATCATTAGTGTATAGGAATGCAAGAGATTTCTGTGCATTAATTTTGTATCCTGCTACTTTACCAAATTCATTGTTTAGCT
>NC_041220.1:56155539-56168670 GCF_002837175.3 Physeter macrocephalus
CTTAGAAGAAATGGTTTCAGTTTTTCACCATTGAGAATGATGTTGGCTGTGGGTTTGTCATATATGGCCTTTATTATGTTGAGGTAAGTTCCCTCTATGCCTACTTTCTAGAGGGTTTTATCATAAATGGGTGTGGAATTTTGTCAAAAGCTTTTTCTGCATCTGAGATGATCATATGGTTTTTCTCCTTCAATTTATTAATATGGTTTATCACATTGATTGACTTGCCAATATTGAAGAGTCCTTGCATTCCTGGGATAAACCCCACTTGATCGTGGTGTATGATACTTTTAATGTGCTGTTGGATTCTGTTTGCTAGTATTTTTTTTTTTTTTTTTTTTTTTTTTGCATTACGCAGGCCTCTCACTGTTGTGGCCTCTCCTGTTGTGGAGCACAGGCTCCGGAGCATAGGCTCCAGATGCACAGGCTCAGCCACCATGGTTCACGGGCCCAGCTGCTCCGCGGCATGTGGGATCCTCCTGGACCGGGGCATGAACCCGTGTCCCCTGCATCGGCAGGTGGACTCTCAACCACTGCAACACCAGGGAAGCCCTGTTTGCTAGTATTTTGTTGAGGATTTTTGCATCTATGTTCCTCAGTGATATTGGTCTGTAGTTTTCTTTTTTTGTGATATCTTAGTCTGGTTTTTGGTATCAAGGTGATTGTGGCCTCGTAGAATGAGTATGCGTGTGTTCCTCCCTCTGCTACATTTTGGAAGAGTTTGAGAAAGATAGGTATTAGCTCTTCTCCAAATGTTTGATAGAATTCGCCTGTAAAGCCATCTGGTCTTGGGCTTTTGTTTGTTGGAAAGTTTTCAATCACAGTCTCAATTTCAGTGCTTGTGATTGGTCTGTTTATATTTTCTATTTCGTCCTGGTTCAGTCTCAGAAGGTTGTGCTTTTTGAAGAATTTGTCCATTTCTTCCAGGTTGTACATTTTATTGGCATATGGTTGCTTGTAGTAATCTCTCATGATCCTTTGTATTTCTGCAGTGTCCATTGTTACTTCTCCTTTTTCATTTCTAATTCTATTGATTTGAGTCTTCTCCCTTTTTTTCTTCATGAGTCTGGCTGATCATTTATCAATTTTGTTTATCTTCTCAAAGAATCAACTTTTAGTTTTATTTCTCTTTGTTATTGTTTCCTTCATTTCTTTTTCATTTACTTCTGATCTGATCATTATGATTTCTTCCTTCTGCTAACTTTGGGTTTTTTTTTTTTATCTTCTTTCTCTAATTGCTTTCGGTGTAAAGTTAGGATGTTTATTTGAGATGTTTCTTGTTTCTTGAGGTAAGATTGTATTGCTATAATGTTCCCTCTTAGAACTGCTTTTGCTGTATCCCATACATTTTGGGTCATCATGTTTTCATTGTCATTTGTTGTGAGGTATATTTTAAATTTCCTCTTTGGTTTCTTCAGTGATCTCCTGGTTATTTAGTAGTGTATTGTTTAGCTGCCTTCTCTTTTTATTTTTTACAGATTTTTTCCTTTAATTGATATCTAGTCTCATAACATTGTGGTCAGGAAAGATACTACTGCCAGGGTCCCGAGATCTACATACAACTTCCTCAGGAGAACACACAGCATGCCTCATGCTGTTGTAATGTCATGTTGGCCTCTGCAGCCACAGGCTTGCCCTGCAATTCAATTATAACTACCATACCCCTCCCACTCCCTGGCCTGAGTGAGCAAGAGAGCCCTAATCAGCTGCTGCTTTAACCTCCTACTGAATGGGCAGGAAAAAGACGCCTGAGGGTGACCTACTGGCAGAGGCGAGGCCAAAACCAAAGCTGAACCATAGAAACTGCGCAAATGAAGAAGAGAAAGGGAAATTTCTCTGTGCAGCCTCAGGAGCAGCAGATTAAATCCCCACGGTCAACTTGATGAGCCCTGCATCTGTGGAATACTTGAATAGACAAGGAATGCTCCCAAAATTGAGGTGGTGGATTTGGGGAGCAACTGTAGACTTGGGGTTTGCTGTCTGCTACTGATTATTTTCTGATTTTTATGATTACCTTATTTTAGTTTTTAGTGCTTGTTAGCATTGGTGGATTTACTTATTGGTTTGGTTGCGCTCTTATTTTTATTTTATTTTATTTTTTTATTTTTTAAAATTTTATTATTTTTTATTCTATTACTTTTTAATTTTATTTAATTTTTTCTTTTTTCTTCCTTTTCTTCTGATCTGTGGTGGTCCAATAAACAAATGGCTGTACTTGTAATTTCAAGGCAATTTTAATCCTTTTCTAACACACAGATGATTTGAATCAGTATTATTTTAGTCACATTCTGCTTAACTCTTATAGCTTATGCACCACTGTACAATTAACTAAAATTCTCTGTGCCTCAGTTTTCTTACTGGTAAAAGAGCTCATTATCTTCATCATAGGACAGTAAGAATCAATGTGATAGTATGTGTAACAATATTCTTAGGACAGTGCATAGTAAAATATAAGTGCTTAAAATATTAATTATTTTTTAAATTTTTACCATTATTACCATAGTAATAATAATTGATTCATAGAGGTGATAGAATAAGCATTATTTATGGCTGCATGTCGTAATCGGCTTAAGAATAGAAAAGGTAGCTTCTATATTACAGTTGCCAATGTTTTGTATTATTTCTAGAGCATAAGTTATTAAAGTCTACAAAGCTAAAATATGAAGTCCACAGGGATGAAAGTGAAATACCTTATGTGTCCTTTCCTCAATACTATCATAACAATTAGAGCCAAATGTAAGTGGAGTTAGGAGCCATCTATGGCTTTGTGTTCTCCTGGTCTGAGATCACAAAGAAGACATTCCCCTTTTTTGGATTTATCTCCTACCATTAATATTCCTGGATTACTTTAATGACCTTCTGACAGCCTCAAATGAGTCTTCATAGTATCTCCAAATTAATTGCCTTAACCCACTGTTTACAAAAACACTTCACAACTTTCAGGACACATTTTAAATTACAGAGTTTGAAAATAAAATTACAAATGAAGATTAATTTCTTAATTTGCTGTTTAAAGCCATACACAATTTGGCTCTAATTATAATTTCCAAATTACTCGCTATTCCATAAAATGATATTTTGATTTCACCCAAACTCTCCTATTCATTGTCTACTAATAAGACATGAATATTTTCACCCCCATGTCAAAATTCTTGTTTTTCTATTCATAGAATTGACTATATCGTATTTAATTTCTTTCTTTCTTCAAGGCCTCTCAACTTCTACTAATTCTATAAATTGATCCAGTCACTACAGGCTACAAAGTGTTCTATCACTCTCCTAACCATACCTTCTTCCCCAAACTCAACTACATTGTATATATAAGGTGTTAACTGATGTAGCACAAAATATATTATACATATAAGACACACACACTACTCATGGCTTTAAAAGTGCAGGGTGTCTTTTGCCACTCTGCAATATAAAAACATTGTTAGAATTACTGCACTGGCTTAAGTTTGGGCTACTATAACAGAATACCACAGACCAGGGGGCTTATAAACAATAGGAATTTATTTATCACAGTTCTAGATACCGGGAAGACCAAGATCAAGGTGCCAGTGTATTTATAGTCTAGTGAGAGCAAGCTTCCTAGTTCACAGATGGCCATCACTGTGTCCTCACCTGGCAGAAGTAGTGAGGGAGCTCCCTTGGGTCTCTTTCATAAGGGTACTAATCCTATTCATGAGAGTTCCATCCTCATGAGCTAATCACCTTCCAAAGGTCCCATCTTCTCATACCATCACATTTCAACATATGAATTTGGGAGGAATACCAACATTCCGTCTATAGCATACACTAAACAATGATTTCCTATAGAAGAAAGGCCAGGTTAAAAAATTAGATACAGAGAAAGAATAGTAAGCCATGCACAAGTAACTAAAGAGAAGTCTGTTTCATCAAGTATTACAGTATTGACATCATTCCAACCACTGGTACAGCAATACCAGTTGGTAAAATATCGGAATAATTCTATGCCAGTTGGCAAAAAACCTGCTCCCCCTTGCCTCCTGAATATCCCCGCTTCTAGCTGCCCTGAATTTCCCTCAGAACTCCACTAACAGCAGAGCATTAAGTAACAAGACTGTTAATACCTAACATGGCAGGGGACTCCCAGACCTTGTTCCAGCATTTTGACCTCTCTATGTTCTGATTGATTGGTGTCTGTGATGTCTGTGACATGCCTGTTGTTAAGTATTTTGAGTATTTGTGGAAAAATGAATTTTACTGAGATTGTCACACAGTCAGAAAGCAAGTATATAGAAAGAAGTGTGTTCCTGAGATATAGGCAATGCATAGAGACAAGGATTCCAAGATTAGAAAACTACAGATTTAAGTAGGTAAAGACATGCTGCATGGTAACTGGATAATAGTTTGATGTAGCAAAAATTGAGGCAAAGTTCTGGTATTACAGTTAAGGCTCTGGGTAAGTGAAAATGATAAGAAGAAAATTGGTTTCACAGCCTAAAAGCATGAGGTTGCATCAGGGAACTTGTTTATATAAACAAGACTTCGTTTAAATACTTGGTTAATAAAAGGTCAGAATAACATTGGGAGGAAGTTGGCTTTTTGCTGTTGCATCTGATGTAACATTAAACTTCAGTTCCTGGTCAAGAAGATTAGTTACAAAACATAAGGCAGAGATGAAATGTCCCATGGCAGTCAAGTGACAAACATTCTGGATAGATGCAGTTTTAGATGGAGATTGCCAAGCAATTGATATGTACCCTAGTCAACTGAGTGAATACTTTCAGCCACTTAATATTGTTAGAATAATTATTCATTTGCAAGTACCCCAAACACCTTAATGTCAGGCATATTGCTGCATTCAGTGTCCAAAATTCTTCTCTTAGAGTTCAAGATTTTTGGAAAAGATCAGAAATAGCTTGTTCACTAATCTCACTTAAAATTTTTGCTATTTAGTTACACTTTTAATGTTCCTCAAAATCCTTTGATCAGTTTATTTTCCATAGCTAACTTTATTCCCTTCAGCACTTATTATAAGACTTTCCCACAATCCTCAAGGTTCCAGTTTCCTTTCTTCCATATTCCAAGAAGATACTTCCAAATCCTAGTCTTCAGATGATCAAGGTCACCAGTTATAGCTTTATTCTTTACTCACTTTGACTTGTACCTAATCCTTCCAGTCCCTTATCTTCATTTCCTTTGCACTTCAAATCTTCTCTTATTTGTTAGCTCACTCCAGAAGATGTGGTCCAGGGCATTGATGAAATATGGTATGCACTAATGATTGTAGAAGCTGGGTGATCAGGACTTAGGTGTTTGTTATATTATTCTCTCTACTTTTGATTATGTTTAAAATATTCCATAATAAACTACTTTTTTAAAAATCAAAAATGCAGAAAGAAGTTGAAAAGTTGAAGATTCCAGTGGAATGTTGTGATTAGAGGCCAAACTCCAAGAAATAGTAAGAATCAGATTCTATATGTTTTTTAATATATTATAAACTACTTATTAACTATTTATCCAGATCTAGTTCTATATTTGTGTATATATATAAAGTTAGATGTGTTAAGGTGGGGTACATGAGTGTGTTTTTAAGTGTAGAGGGGGAAGCCACTAAATAAGAGATTTCTTCTGTGTGGTGATTATAGGTATGTCTGGTACAAACTTTCACAGCAGATTGATCTGTTCAAATGAATACAGTTGCAAGTATCCATTCTGAGACTCAAATAAATGTTTCACTTTTTTCTAAGTTTGCGTTTTTGTTGTTGTTACTGTTAATTGACAAGAAAAAATTGGAGCCAAAAAGTCTCTCTTCATTTCTAAACTTCCATTTATATGTAGGAGGAATATAATACCTAATAATCAAATTTCTAGAAATGACAGACCACGTGGATGTTAATTCTAATAGAAGTCTTATTTAGTCTTTCAAAATGTCAAAGCAGTTATGATGGTCTCATGTTGAAAGAACTAAATGCATGTTAGCATTTAACAGAGAAGGCATGAGGACACAATCATAAAAGAAAAATAAATACAAATGTTGCCCTATATATGTCCATTCCAACATGTAAAAATATGACATGCTACTTTGAATGTGGGAATTCATTAGTTAAAGGAAGATTTAATGGTCCCTGAAGAGGATTAGTTGGAAAAATAACTTATGAGAACATGATTTTTTTTAATGTTCATGTGTATAAACACCACTTGAAGTTGACTATCCCATCTTTTTTTCTCTAAAATAGTCTTACTTAAAAATGAGTATATTTATTTTTTGTAAAATGTGTTTAATTTGGGCATTGAGTCAAAACAACTATAATTATAATATATAGTAGTCAATAAGAAAACATCAATGAAGCATAACTGTATATAATTTTTTACCACTTTATTTGGGTGAGGTAGCACTTTCTTTAAAATTTAGTGGGTTGTCACACATAAAGAAACATAGCATCTAACACAAATACTCTTTTTGTTCTACATTTATTGCTTACTTCAACCCCATTTTTCCCACCTAACATAATGTTTGAAAGATAAGTCAGGTTGAACTCAGCAGTAGGAGAGAGCAGCACATGAAGAGTAGTGGTTGTTATCCCTACACTGGTAACAGGTAATGGGCAATACTTCAGGTTTTCAGCTTTCTTTACAGAGTATTTTCATGGACAGGGAAAGAAGCCATATCAGCAAACTAGGCAACCAAGTAAACTCTTGGAATTCCATTCGCTAGGAGAATTTCTCTACATTATCTCTCAGAGATACTCCTGATTGGACTTTCATCCTCCAGCAGTCCTGCAGTCCACCTCTCCTTGGCGCCAGCATATTACACAAAACCAACTATAAATCAGGTCTGTTTTGTTTTTGCTGTTGTTTGGTTAACTATTCATATGTAACTCCCCATTAATTAATCTGTAGCTATATATTGACTGAGTGTAAGTAATGCAGCAGAATTAATGATGCATTGCTCTGTGTCCATCCAACAGCTTAGGTTGTATGGTCACTTGATGGTAATCAGGACCAAGTTACAATCTATGAGCTATTTCTAAAAAGAGAACAATTATCTAAGGAGGAATGTATGAAATTTCTCCAAAATTCTAACTGAAATTGCCAGAGGCTCCATGTAACTTTTGTATTTGCCAAAAGCAATCTTGTTGTCATTTTATTTGTTGGATTACAAATTCCAAACTGCAGAGTCACTTGAACTATAGCCTGGACCTATAATAAAGCCTTCTCCAGCTCAGAGCCCCACTCAGAGATGGAAATCTAACAATTCAGTAAATGGATCAGAACACCACAGTCAAATGTGGCATGTGTTGCCTACCAAATGTTTTCACCCCGTAGGAGGTATTCTGAAAAGCTTTACATCACTAGATTCCTAGAGATCTCACTGGAAGTTTGGAACGACTTTCAAAGCTTGGAGAACATTCATAGAACTCATCTCCCATTTTCTGACAAGTATGTCTTACTATGGATTGTATGCCTTTTCTACTTTCTTTTCCTTAGGTCCAACCTGAATAAATTTATCAATGAAGTAGACTAGTATGACAGTCTATGGAATGTCAAGATGATGAAGGTTTCATTGACTAGAATATGGCAGAAAACAGGTGAGTTTATAAATCCCTTAGGCAAGATAATGAAAAGTACTTTGTCCTGTCCACATTTAGAGGTCCTTGAAACATGGGGGTGGAGGATATTGGAGGAAAAAACAAAAGCACCTCTCAGATGTTAGCTCCCTATGAGAATCAGAGATTGCATTTATTTGCTCCAGTATATGTCAAGCAGTTGTAATTAGAGTCATAACCAAATTTTGTAACAATTCTCCAAAATCCATTCAACTTATACCTAGGATAAACAAATAAATTAAATAAGAATGTGATAGGAATTATTACCCACTTATCATTTCCTAGGAATATTTTTTAATGAATTATTAGCATCAAAGCCAGTGGTGGTTACCCAAGTTATTGTAGTATATATTGTGATGATTCAATAAAGCCCATAAAACCCAAAGTATTTGAGGGATAGAGAGATATATGAGTGGTAGATAGATAGATAGACAGACAGATATAGATGCAGATAATTTCACTATAATAATTATATAGCATATATTGAGGTAATATTTAGCACATTACAGTTTTCAGATGGATTACAGTTTTAAAAGTAAAGACATAAGAAAAATAAAAATTTTAAAGTATGTCATTTATCTTGGGATATACATGGTCTTTCTAAGAAAGGCAGAATAAAAAAGAAGTTATGAAATAAATAGATAAGCATATTTATTTTCAAATGGTTTAAAAACTAATCCATAAATACAAATAAATACTGGTAAGCTGGAAAATTATTTCAAATTTAAAATTCAGACAGCCAATAAATAAATACAATGGTTCTCAGCTAAAACTATTTGTACTCAGCTTGAGACTGACCAAAAATATATGATGATATTCTGTTTAATTGCTTTAGAGAGAAGTGAATATTTTCATACATCGATGAAAGTATCTATTTACATGTCACCCTTTTAGAAGGAATGTAGTAACATATATTAAAATCAATTATTTATTACTCTTTAACTGAACTTTTGTAAATTTATTCTATACATTTACCACCATTATATACAAATATTTGTACAAAGCAAAGATTAGTAAGTTGTTTATATGCATATTTGTAGTTTTTCTAGTACTAATGGCCCATATTGTTTTTGTAATTAAAAAAAGAAATCCCAGGGAAATATTAAAAACTTTCCTAGTAGTTTCTCAAATAGTAGAATTCCAAAAGATGGGATTTCACACAATGGCAATAAAGTTATCATTTTGGTTTCAGTAAATATGAAAAAAAGGAGTAAGAAAATTAATAATTTCACATGTAAATGGGAAATTTAGTCTTTTAAAAACAACAAGCTCCTATAAATGTCATAAAACTTATCTTACGGATTTTTTCTATCAGAAAATATGTCAAATCCCAAAGATATATGACATTTTATATGTTTGTCTAATTAGTTTGAAAATGCATTGTTAATTTTTTATGGAAAAAGATGAGTGACATGAGATGATTTGAGGGTACATATTATTTTCTATTTATTCAAAATTTTCTGTCTTGTTTTGGAAATGAAGAAGTAATTCTTATATAAAAAATGAATTATGGACAGATTAGCCCCTGATGCCTCATCTTCATGCAGCTCAGGCCATCTCCGTTAGTCAATGAATAGATAATGACCAATTTATTTGAGGTCTCCAGAGAGCCCACAAGATGACTTTCACAGTTCTATGAAAACTTTTTTTTTTTTTTTTTTTTTTTTTGCAGTACGCGGGCCTCTCACTGTAGTGGCCTCTCCCGTTGCGGAGCACAGGCTCCGGACGCATAGGCTCAGCGGCCATGGCTCACGGGCCCAGCCGCTCCACGGCATGTGGGATCTTCCCGGACCGGGGCACGAACCCGTGTCCCCTGCATTGGCAGGCGGACTCTCAACCACTGTGCCACCAGGGAAGCCCTATGAAAACATTTTTATTCTGTGTGTTTCTAGAAGCCAAAAAAGAATTCACAAAACTTCTAGTATATGCTGAATTTTTGCTGCAAGACTGACACTTCTGTTTAAATTCTTATTTTCCACACTGTTTATGAGTATTGGTTACTTTATTGTGTTCTTCAGGAATCAATAGTGGTACATGTGAGTCCATCTTTCTGGTGATCATTGTATTAGTCACTTAAAATGCAGTGAAGTATGACTCTAAATGAGTGATCACAAACTTCGTAGCTTTAGATGGAATGGATCATGTAAATCCAGTTCTCAGTGATTCACTTTAAAGCAACCCAATGTTTTATGATCATACTGAGTTTTCCTTGAAAATGATATAAATTGGAGTAAATACATACATTAATTATTTGATATGGGTACTCTAGATTTTATATTTCTATAAAAGTATATGTATTTTCAGAGTTGATGATCTCCCTACCCACCATTACATATTAAAAGTATAGAGCATGGTCTATGAATGCAATTCTAAAGCATGTTCTATGAGAAAGAATAATAATAGGAATTAGGGCTTATAATAATATAATAATAGAATAATAATAGGAATTAGCTGTTAAATAACTACCCTGAAGGAAATAAAATGCTCAAGCTGTATATGTTCACTCATTAACAAATATTTGTGGAACACTTTCTCTATCAGACTATGCTAAGGACAGATCTAAGTGCTAAGACTACACAAGTGAACAAAACAGCCCCAAACCTCCACCCTTAAGATGATTTCACACAAATGGGTAAAAAAATAAGAGAAATAAACACACACACACACAATAAGTGTATACTACGTGTATTATAGTATACATGTATATTTTTAGTTGATACGTGTTAAGGAGAAAAATAAAGCAGAAGAAAGGGAGGAGAAGTGTAGAGGGTAGGTGAAACTCTTGTAATTTTAGGTTAGGTTAATCTAAGAAAGGTGATATTTTAATAAAGATTCAATAGAAAGGAAGAAAATATGTAAATATGTGGGGAAAGAGAATTCTAGAAAAAGGAAGAGCAAGCACAAATGATCTGAGTAGATGGCATGCCTGGTACGTTCAAAAATAGTAAGAAAGCCAGTGATTTTTGAACAGCATGAGAGGAAGAAAATAATAAAACAGTTCACTGGGTAAAGTTTTTTTGTAAGCTGACAAAGACTTTAGTCAATTTTTAGTCAGTTGACCAAACTTTAGTCAAGCTCCTCTGAGCCCTCTTCTCAACTAGGTTTCAAATTTGATCTTCTTTGTCTGTCCTTGTCCTTGCAGAATCCAGTTTTAGCAAAATCCTGCTGAACTAGGTTTAGAGAGGATCCTCCCACATTTAATTTCTGATCACAGTAAATATCTGATCACATTTCTCATCTCCCACCCTCCCCCAAGTGATAGCTGGTCACCCTGGCCTGCCTCCAGCAAGAACTGGGTTATATCATTTTAACCTTGGTGCCCCCATGGGGCCCACAACCTGCTCCTCAACTGGAAATCCCCATTGTTCTTGTATGTGGAGTTGAGTCCCATCTCTCTCCCTTGCTGTGATAGTCTTGACACCTGTTGCAAAATCTTTGAATAAAGTCTTCCTTAATGTTTTAATGTGTCAGAACATTGTTTTCTTTAACTGGGTCATTATCTATGTTAATATGTATATTGACTTCAAAAAACTAAAGATAACCTAGGATAATCCAATAAAACCAATGCAAATTTATGGAGGAAAATGAAAAATATGATTTTTAAAAATAATAGAACTGCTTATGTTGGGTTATTTAGGGCTCAGTACTATACCTCCCAGCATTTTTTCCTTGACATTAGAAATGTTTTTTTTTTTTAAGTTGGAAAGCTAAGATATATATAGGTGACTATGTAACAATAACATTTTAAAATATTTACCACAGAAGAAAATGAGCATTCACCCTTTGTATAAGGAGAGATGCTGGATTAGATGTTGCTGGATTGTGAAATTCTAAGGATTGCTCCTAGGCGGAAAGTAACTGTTACAAAGGAAGTAATAAAATAATTCACAGTGGGGGTCTGATTGTCAAGATGGACTCAAATAGTGAAGTGAATGCTTCTCAAAGAGAGAAAAAAGTAATAAAACTCACCCCATTGCTGAGCAAGGGGAAATCTTACTGGCAGACGCTAGGAAGAAAAAAGTGCTGAACCTAAAGAGTGTGTTAAAATGCCAAGCAAACAGAAAAAATATATGCATGGGTTACTGAATAAAGCAAGAAATAAGCATTCTACAAAAGCATTAATGAGGAGCAAAGCCTTTCATAGAATAAGTTGATATAAACTGTAGGCAAAGACTGAGGATTTGTAGTGTATGAATTCCAAGCAATAAGACTGCTAAAACAGACCCCTACAATTTTAGCCCAGAACAGAATGGAATGAGTGGTGTAGAAAACACAGAAGGAGCCCGGATTACACCACAGAGGAGATTACTTAGTTGTTGGGCTCCCCAGTTAGTGGAGTGCATTAGTTTGAGGAACTGGGAAGGCATAGCAGAATCCCAGTAGATAGCTTTGTATATAATGCAGTCAGGATTCTTGCACGATACAGCAACAGGATATAGGATACAGGAACAGTCCTCTGTGCATGTGAATGTTTAATTTTAGAGTTGGGATTGTCTTTAAAAATCTATTTGACTTTATTTAAAATCCTGAATTAAAGAGTCCCTCTTTTTATTCTTACCAACAGTGTCCTGCTCAGAGTGATTTCTGCCTGGAAAAATAGTCAAAATTCTGGTTTCCAGAATAAGAGAGAAAAATAAATAAGCTTTACTCCCTATCACCACTGATTTACTGTGCTTTTTATCCTACACTGAAAACAACAGTTTTCAAAGGGGTCAATTGTTTTTAATTGTGTGCAGATATCCTGTTCAACTTCATCTCAACCTACTTATGAACCAGGTAACACATGGAATGATTAATTCAATTAAGTACTTTTATTATTCAATAATGTTTTCATGACATATTCAATGAAAAGTTCTGTGGCTTATTATAAAAATTATTGAAGTCAATAACTTCTCTCTGCTTTTTTGAACTATTACTCTATAGAAAACTTTCAACTGTTCAGTGTGAAAATTATTTTTCCATTTTCTGTTATGAAAATTTGTCAATGCAACCTGAAGGAAGTTAAAAGTGAGATGAAAATGTACACTTCACACACGTGGCTTAGACCTTTTCCTATTCTGATTTGTTATAAGAACTTGTGAGGATCCTCTGATACTCTGACACTTCTAGTGCATTAAGGCATGTACCTTCCAACATGGTGACTGGGAAAACCATATCAATTTTGAGTACAATTGTTTTCATTTATCTTGATAAAATTCTGTGAAAAATATTTAGTAGTTTCCGCTATTACTGCTAGCTGTATATTCCTGCAAATTTTAACCCCAAAGCATTTTTATTTCCCTAAACAGGGAATGGGTTTATAATCGTGGCTAGGGCTTCTCACCAACAACTCATCCCCTCTCAGAACCAAGGTCCTTAGGTGTTTAATTCCGTGACTTGATCCTCCTGTATACAAAGTCAGCTCACTTGAAGATCTTGGTACATATTTCCCTAAGACTGGGTCAAAGGGCAAATTAAAGGGGCTACTCAATATCAAGCTCTAGGGGCTTCCCTGGTGGCGCAGTGGTTGAGAGTCCGCCTGCCAATGCAGGGGACGCGGGTTCGTGCCCCGGTC
>NC_041220.1:56168700-56181778 GCF_002837175.3 Physeter macrocephalus
AAAAAAAAAAAAAAAAAAAAAAAAAAAATAATAATAATTCAAGCTCTAAAGCATCTCTTCTTCATGGTGATTACTGAATTAATTCAAATGACTTCATAGTTCCGTGTTTAATCAAAATTAATGAATTCATCACCAGTGCACTGATTTATTTGTGTGAGTAGAACTAAAAAGGTCATTCTCATCATTTTTCACCTCTTTTAATCTCGGTTTCTCTATTAAGGAGAGTAGATTTAATGCCTCTCAAAAAGAGATGTTTCTTTTCCTTGTATTGTGTGAATTAATTTAATTCTCTATGAATAGATTTCACTCAGCATTTCAATGAGCTTAAAAAGGATGTACTACAAGGGAGAGCCATGTGTATCTATTTTCTCCAAAAGAATGTCCTGGGGAAGAGTTATATGTCTCTGTGGGGCTTAAGGAACACTTCTGTTATTGTATCTGACAGTGTTTAAGAATATCTCTTAAACTGTCCATTTCCTTCCCCCTTTCCTCTCTCCACTGAGTCTGAATTTATAAAGGAAAGGGACTCTGTCTTAACTATTTTATATGCTCTGTATGTAGTGAATGACAGCACTTAGCAGTTGCTGAATTATATTTATTGACAAAATGGATGGAATTATTACATTACACAATTGGATTACAAAGCAATTTGTACTTTCCTTACACTACAACTGTTTTTCTCATTCCAGTAAACTACTACCTTCCTCAAATCAGGAAGCTAGTATCACATAGAAGTGAAAGGGTAAAGAACAAGAAATGTGAAAAACCTGTGGTATTTTCTGTTAGAGAGATGAGGAGAAAACAGAAGTTAAAAAACATATGCAGGGTACCTTGTTTTATCAGTTTTCTATTGCTACTATAACAAATTACCACAATACTGACAGTTTAAAGCAACACAAATTTACATTCTTACAATTCTTGAGGTCAGAAGTCAAAAATGGGTCTCACTGCAATAAAATCATGCTGTTGACATGGCTGTGTTCCTTCTGGGTTCACTAGGAGAGAAAATGTTCTCTTGCCTTCTCCAGCTTCTCAAGGCCACCCACTCTCCTTTGCTTGTGGTCCTCTTACTATATTTTCAAAGCCAGAAATTTTGGGCTGAATTCTTCTCATGTTGCCATATGTCTGGGTTTCCACTTTGCTGCCTCCCTCTTCTACTTTTTTTAAGGGCCCCTGTGATTAGATTGGATTTATGAACTAGGATACTCTTCCCACCTCAATGTAATCACATCTGCAGAGTCCATTTTGCCATTTAAGGGAACATATTCACATGTTCCAAGGATTAGGACATGGATATCTTCAGGGAGTCTTTATTTTGCCTGCAACATACCCTATTCCAGATTGTTACACAGTGGTTTCTCCACCAAGGAAATAATCTTGATACACATTCTTCTTTAAAATGCAAGGGAAGAAGGAAGTGCCATTTAGTGAGCACCAGCAATGTAGTTAAGAAGTAGTCTGTTACTTTCCCATAAATTATCACAGGAAGTCATTACACACTAAATATATACGGAGCACTTTCCATGTAACCACCTTTCATGTGTAAAGTACGGCACACAACATGTTTACCTAGACAGACAGGGCTCCCCTTCATCCATTTAACAGTCTAGTATATTTGATGTTAATAAAAGCAAATGAACAAACAAAAATAAACAAATTAATTGTTATTGAGAAATGTTTTACAAAGGGAATAGATATTTTGATTTATTACAAAGTAACAGGTAAAGTAAGGTATAGGATTACTTTAAGTACGATGGGAACATGTGAACAGTTTTGTATTAAGACTGAAAAATGACACGCATTCACAGGAAAATATATTATTACTCTCACTTTATAGTAAAAAAAAGTAAGCACTTAATTGAATAATTTGTGTTAGGTCAGAAAGCTACTATAATGACAAAGTTGGAATTTAAGCCCAGATTTTTTGACTTAAAAGTAAAATTTATGTTTCATGAAACCTAATCGGCATTAGGTTGTGGCTATTTTAATGTACAGCAGTAGTTCCCAACCAGGGGCAGGGTAGGGGGATAAGAATTTACATACACTCTTCCCTGAGGATATTTGGCAATGTCTGTGGGCATTACTGATTGTCACAACTTGGGTAGAGGTGCTAATAGCATTTAGTTGGTCAAGGCCAGGGATGCTGTTAAACATTCTACAGACACAGAAGAGTCTCTGCCCCAACAACAAAGAATTATCCACCCCAAAATGTCAGTGGTATTGAGGTTGAAATAGTCTGACCTATGTAGATGTGCTGAACAATGGAAACTTTAAGAAAATTGGCATATAGTCACTCTAGAATTGTAGAAATGAAATTAGATAATCCATGAAAAGCATATGTAAAGTTAGGTATCTCATGACTGAAAGTAGTGATAACAAGGACAATGACAATGATGATGATAATGATGATGATGATGAATAGTTACATACATAGGAAGAAAATTTGACAGTGAAGAGAAGAGCATGATTTGACAGAAGGCTATGCTCACAGACTCTGGGTAGGTCTGATTTCAGCTGACACATATGACTCGGCTGTCAAATTGTATTGCTCCTGGAAAGTCCAAAGACCAATGTCAGTCTAAATTAAATACTTGTCTCATTCTGTATCCAGAGACCCCAAAGCTTATTTTTCTCGGATCACTGAAGAACAGATGATCATGGCTGCAGCTATTCTTATTAACAATCTCAACTGGTGTTGTTGAAAAATTTGGTGAAATTTATTGTTAAAAATAGTCTTTCAAAGTGCAATTGATGAGGAAGATGTTAATATCTAACATTTACATTGTGCTTCACAGTTCTATATATTTGTATATATAATCTCATTTGACCCCACTCTCCTGTAAATTATTTGTATCAGTCCTTTTCTTCACTCTTTCCATATTATGCATGAGAAATCTAAATCTAAATTTATGTGTCTTTTTACTATTTCTTAAGATATTATAGTTGCAGTAAAAATCTGAAATGTCAGACCCTTGACAACAGGTTTCTTTGAAACTATTCTAAATTTCTTTTTGGTAGCAAAATGATAATAGTCTGCATTTTATTTAAGAACATTTTATCTATAATTATCTGCTGCCTAAATACTATTTTTTAGTAAACTTTCTCTCTCTCTCTCTCTCTCTCTCTATATATATATATATATATATATATATATATGTAGAAGTATAACACATCCACAGAAAAGAACAAAAAGCATAAGTAAACAAATAAAAAGATTTTCATAAAGTAACACGTAGTTTAACCTTTAACAATCAAGAGAAAGAATACTACTACTCCCCTAGAATCTCCCATTTTCTCCCTACTAGTCATTGTCCCCAATGCTTACCATTTTATTGGGAAAATGTTATACACCTTAAAATTCATTGTCTTAATTGCCCAATTCCATGAGATCCAACCATTTTATATACAAGTGTAATGGTGTAATCATTACCCAAACAAGATATGGAATATTTCCATCACATCAGAAAGTACCCTCACATTCCTTTTCAGTCCTCATTCAGGAAATCACTTTTTAATTTATATTATCATAGTTTTTTTCTTGCTCTTTTACTTTATATAAATAAAATAAAATAATATTGTATGTTTTGTGTGCATGTATGTATGTAAGAGGGTGGCTTCTTTTACTCAACATATTATTTTTTCTCACTTTTTACTTTAATTTCTTTTTTTTATTGAAGTATATTTGATTTTGAGTTTCACCAGTTTTGCTTCAAGAGTAATTCATTTGTTCCACTTCTGAAATCCATCGTAGGACATAACATAATTTTTTTTTTATCCAGGCTCCATTGCATGAACATTTGGTTTATTTTCAGTATTAGACTATTATAAAAAAGGTTGCTATAAATATTCTTGTAATCTTTTAATGATCATATACATTTGTATCTTAAATATCTAGAAGTGTAGTTGCTATGATATAATAGTGGAGGTACACCAAAGCTGCTAGGAAAATTTAGCAATAATCATAATCTTTCAGATCTAAAGGAAGTTTAGTGAAGAAGTAAACATAATTACTTTATGGTGTGTCATAAGCAAAGTTGTAATTTAAGAAATAATAGTTGTTTTTTTTTTTAACTCACAGTAATCCTTATCCCAGTTACTGGGAATTTTATAAATTAGGAGTATGGAGTGTTGGGAATGACAGAATACATACTGTCACTGTTTATCTTTTATTAAAATATGGATGAAAAATGAACATTTCTTAATTATCTCCTAGGTAACGTAACTATGATAGACATTTCAAAAGCTGATTTAAATAAATCAGAAACAGCTCTATCATTCTATAATATCTCTACAGAGTAAAAGATATATATAGGGTGTATCAGTTTCCTATTGCTGCAGTAACAAATTACCACAAGCTTACTGACTTAAAAGAACATAAATTTATTATCTTACAGTTCTATAGATCAGAAGTCTGTCACACCCCTTGTTTCCATGCTTTTTGCATCCCATGGTTGCAGTACTTGTCTATTTAATGTCAAAATTGGTCAAGAGTGCCAAGAAATTCTGACGGATCACCTGTTTGCCAAATTTAGGCTTATCTGTCACCATTTTATATGAGGGGTCTTATAGTCTCCTAATGATCAGGGTAAACTACCCCTTCTGATGAAGGGACTCCTTTCCTTGCTTTTTGGCTTTTGGTATTAGAAGCCTATAGTGACCAACTGGTAGCTAGAGTTCAAAGTTTAAGTAACTAGCTATTTACCCTAGTAGTAGTCCTTCCCTTCTAAGGACTAGGACCTCTAAACTATACATATTGATAATTTTTGACATATGCATATACCTGTGAATCCAACACCATAAGCAAGATAATAAATATATACATCACCCCAAAAGTTTTTTTTAGTCCTTTATGCAAATCAACACCCTCCCAACAACCACACCCAATTTCCATGATGCCAATGAATTGCTTTTTGTCACTATAAAGCTAGCTTGCAATTTTTTGAATTTTAAGTGAATGGACTCTTTCACAAAGATAATATATGGGGTGAAGGAATTATCGTATATCTTGATTATAAGGGAGGATACAGAATTCAGGCACTTGTCAAAACTCATAGAAATATACATCTAAAAAGGGTGAATTTTATTGTATGTAAATTATACTTGGAGAAGACTAACTGTTAAAAAAGATTAAATATGTAACGAATTTTAGAAGCATTTCTAATTTAGCTGAAGGTTGTACTGCAAAAAAGTGGTGGATTTGGGGATCCATCTCAGCTAGTCTAACTCCAGAGCTTAGTTTCAAACCATGTTAATTGGAATACACACTTATTTTAATATAATAAAATATTACTTTAAGGTGTTAATTTTCAAAATTCACTCATTAAGAATCAGAAATTTCCGGACTTCTAAGATATATATCTTTGTAGCAGTGATGTCCTTTGAAACTCAAAAGAAGTTCAAATCTCATAAACATAAGGACTCTGCCAGGGGACTTTATTGACTCTTTCTTCTTATTCCTCCACTTCAACAAAGACATAAACAACAGCGGTTATAAATAGTAGTTTAAAAAGCCAGAGGTAGAGAATGGACTTGAGGACATGGGGAGAGGGAAGTGTAAGCTGGGACGAAGTGAAAGAGTAGCATTGACATATATACACTATCAAATGTAAAACAGACAGCTAGTGGGAAGCAGCTGCATAGCACAGGGTAATCAGCCCGGTGCTTCGTGACCACCTAGAGGGGTGGGATAGAGAGGGTGGGAGGGAGACGCAAGAGGGAGGAGATATGGAGATATATGTATACATATAGCTGATTCACTCTGTTATACAGCAGAAACTAACACAACATTGTAAAGCAATTACACTCCAATAAAGATGTTAAAAAAATATGTTTGGATGATTATTCTTCCATGTTACCTTACATCAGAGACTATAATTCAGATAAACAAAAAACATACAATCACAGAATATAGGCACTTAATGGAATTCCAGAGATTATTAATCTAATGCCTCTAGTCGGCATTTAAAAAATCAAAGTCCACAGTTACATGACTTGTATGACGTTACACAGGTACTTAGTTGAGGAAAAGTCAGAACTCGATTCCAAGTTCTCTAATTCAGACCAGTACTCTCTTTTCATTCGTATATAATAATCTTGGTGCTGGAAATTGTGCTATTCAGAGTACTTGAGAAGAGACAGAATGGTATTTGTAAGTAAACCATAAAGTTAATCTATCTGAAGGGTTCTTATCTATATTAAGTTCTATATTTACCTTAAAAGAAATATATCATAGTTGAATTATGAGAAGTTTGGCAGAAGAAGTAGAATATTGAAAGAATTATCAGAGTCCTGATAAGGGAATTAGAAACTTTGACAGAATCATGCTCATGCTATGGAATATTGGACAAATCACTTAACTTCATTTCTGCTATAGAATAAAATTCCATTTATATATTTATATATCATTTATATATCATTGGACAGGGAAAAGATATGAGATTTCATTACTAAACTCATGTGAAAGGGCAGAAGCATTCATTTATTGTCTGTTTCTGAATGGTGAGACTGCTTCTTATATATTAGTTTATCTGTTTTAGTATCTTGAAGGATGTTGTCATTAGATTAGAAGTTTAGATACATTTTATGGCCATTTACTGAGTATGCCATGTGCATAAAATCTTATTTTACAGAAAGCAAAAATGTTTCCATGCTGTTAAATGATGGTTTTCAAAGTAAGTTTGACATTAGTTATTATAGTTATACTAACTTCCTTTCTCATACCAGAGTAGGAAGTGAAAAGTGTATTATTTTTGAAATTTTAGAAGACTGAGCTTTACATTAAAATAAAAGAAGTAAATAATAACATTGGGTAGGGAGACAATTTATTTAAAGTTTAAGTGCACACCTTAATTATATTCTTATTATTGATGTAACCTTAGTTTATGTTCTCTAATAAATCACAGATTGGTGTTATTTTGAGAAAGCATCAACTGTACAGTACAAAAATATGAATAATTTTTTGCAATTTAAATTATTTTTTTGTAAAAGCAAAAAGAAAAATAGATGAATAGTGCCAATTATGGGCTGAATTATGTCCACCAAAGATATATGTTGAAGTCCTAACCCCTCAGAAACTCAGAGTGTAATTTTATTTGGAAACAAGATTACTACAGATGTAATTAGTTAAAGTCATATTGGAGTGGGGTGGGACCTTAATCCAACAGAAGTGTAGTCCTTATAAAAAGAAGAGAAGAGACACAGGGAGAGAGACACATGAGGAGAGAACACTAGGTGACAATAAAAGCGGAGACTGAAGTATGCAAGCCTGCAAGCCAAGGAGCCAAGGATTGTTGGCAAACCACAAGAGGCTAAGAAAAGACAAGGAAGGATACTCCCCTACAGTTTTCAGAGGGAGCATTGCCCTGACAACACCTTGATTTTTGGACTTGTAGCCTCCAGAACTATGAGACAATACATTTCTGTTCTTTTGAGCCATCCAGTTTGTGGTACCTTATTATGGCAGTCCTTGGAAACGAATACCATTTAGTTTGTGCCATTTTTCTTATTCATCAAGACAGATCTAGAGAGTTATATGTAAGAGATAGATGATACTCAATTTTCTAAGTAATCTGAGATTTAGAAAATGTATTTTGCATACATGTAATGCTCACTTAAAAATTTTTTTTCCATTTATTATAATGCTTTGGCATCTTGGAGCCTTGTAGATGCAGCGGAGGCCCTGTTCCTCCCAGATCTAGCTAATTCCTAGAGATAGCACCTTGCCTAAAAGCATGCCTTTGATATGCAAACCAACCAATCCAGAGTCCAAAATGGCCAAACACCTCCTTTTTCACTTATCTCACATATGACAATATTCCTGATACCCCCAAATTCCACCAAATCACCCCAGGGTCAGGTACCAGACAAGGAGTCTGCCCCTAATACCAGAGGCAATGGAAATTATTCAATGTATTCCATCCTAAGCTTACTCAGAATATCTACCCTGCCTTGCCCATTCTTTGCAGGGAAAATCACAATAAAGGATCGGGGCCTGGCTTTTCCCTTCTCCCTTCTGATCAACCCATGTGCTTCCACAGGTAGTTCTACATGCTGTGATGTGCCCTTTTTGGGGGGGAACTGTAAGTAATAAGCTATTCTTTCAAGGCAGTTGTCTCTGTCATCTTGCCATTCCTGATTAAATAAAAATCCCAGATACATTTTAATTCATACATTCACTTTACTGTCATAAATGAACCTGTTTGGTATTACATTACATTTCCTTGGGGGGAAAAAAGGAGAAAATGCTGAATAACAACACATACTTTACCTATACTTACATTTTTGCACAAAATTCTATCAACAAGAAGGGCATATTCTACTATATTGTAAGCATTTCTAGGCTACAAAATAGAACCTTAGTATTTTTTTGTATGAACTTTGCTGTTAAAAAATAGTGTGGCCTTGAATAAATCAATTAAATATCTCTGTCTTCATTTTCCTCTTTTGTCTAACCAGCATAATGACATTTGTCCTCCCTACCTGACAGAATTTCTATGAATAATGTTTTCTCACACATTTACTTAAGTCTACAAATATGGCAGTCAACTTGCTAGGGCACTAGACCAGTTACAAAGATGAATGAGACTTGGCATTCACCATTGAAGAAAATGAAAATTACATGTAAATGTACCTTGGAGAGTTAAAAGAGTTATATAAATTTAAAGTGTCTTTCATCATCACCATTTTTATTAGCTACATATTAAAATTCTGATAGAATTAACTGCATCAATAAAGCCTATAATATAGGATATAAAACAAGAAGGATAAGTATAATTGACCAGCAATTCCATACAGAAATATTTCCCAGGAATACAGAAAGCACTGCGTTAAATCCAAGCAATAAGTGAAGGGACAAAAATGAGGACATTATGTGCCTAAAAGAATATGTATTTGCAGTGTGTACATGTCAATCCCAAACTCCCTAACTATCCCTTACTCCCACCCTTCCCCCCTGGTAACCATAGTTTGTTCTCTAAGTCTGTGAGTCTGCTTCTGTTTTGTAAATAAGTTAATTTGTATCATTTCTTTTTAGATTCCACATAAAAAGTTAACAACAAAAAAAAAGAATATGTATTGAGAGACAAGGGATTAAAGGCCCCAGTATGTAACCTTGAATAGTACACCATACTGCTTGTTTCCAGATCTGATTAGCTCTAGACTAGATAGTGTGTAAGAAGAACCTTTCTCAGAATCTCTCAAATTTATAGCATCTGCATTCTCTGCCTAAAAGGATGTCTCCACTCATCACAGTGCAAAGTGAAGTTTTCGTTCTTTGTGTATTCCTATTTTGTTTTTTTCCTAAACAAGGGAATGTTCCCTCCTCTCACACATAAATGGTGGGTATTGCAAAATGATAGTGTGTGTATAATTATATGTAGTCACAAAATATATGCATTAAAACATTAAATATTGTTAAAATAATATTTAGAAATAATTTATAGGTTGTATAAAGCTTATTTGTAATATTAAGCAAAAGAAAAGCTGCAAATTATTTTATGATATTCTCAGGGATATATTATAACTACATAGTAAAAAAGATTTAAATCATTAGTAACTGTGATTTTCTTTGTTAGATGAAGGCTGATTATTATTTTCCCCAATATACAGAGTTTTCATTCTGAGTTATGACTTTTGCACTGGAAAACATAATATTTGCAAAGTAAATCTATTTATTAAATTGACTTATTCCAAATCATTTTATATAGCAGGGCAATAGCCTTAAAACATGTCTTAATTTTATTTTTTTTTAACTTATTTCCCCCAAACTGTATTTTGTCTTGGGCATTTAAAAATGAACTGGGTAGAATGTACTTTAGGATATTAGGATAAATAGAAAATCCTTTGCTTAGTAAGCTATATTTTAAAAACAGAAGAAAATGTGCAAGGAAAATTATTTAGGCATATCCTTCTTGAAGCCTTAGCTTCATGTAACTGAGCTTTCAGCAGTATATTTAACCTGAATTTTTGAAGCTTCTACAATTTGATTATAGCTAACATGAGTGATATTTGCCCAAATAAAGTTTGACTTGATCCTTCTGGCCCATAATGCTGCAGATTTATTTCTAAGATTTAATCTGTCCTAAATTTTAGGAAACAAAATTAAGTTAATTTTTAGGATCTAGTCACTTATTTCAAATCTTAATATCAGTTTTCCTGTCTTGGGAGCTATAACTCTAGAATTCATTTAAGAAATTATTACACATTTTTATATACCTTCATTCTTTACAAGTTTCTTGTCTTAAAATTATTTTCTATGTATAATCTAAAAGTAGATACTTTAATTTCAGAATCTGTCTTCAAGTTAACTCATCCTTTTAATATAATTTTTCAGCATTGCAGTATTTTCCATAAATACTTAAAATCTTGAATCTTCTAATATGAAGAATGTTTTCTCTACTTTTAAGAATTAGAGAAGAATCTTAATTACATTTAAGAAACATATAAAAACCCCAAAATGCATCACAACAAAATGGATCATTAATTGCATATCCCTTTAGACAAAAGTCACTTATTTAATATTACCTTATTGTATGTTAATTTAGTGTAATTTAATTTTAAAAAGTTAAATGAAAATTGGACATTAGGCATCAATCATATTTCATACTGAAATTTTCCAATCTCCCTCCCCAGGGGATCAGAAAATGGTGTGGGCTGAGAAAGGAGTTCTAATAATATCTTAGGAATTTGGTCAGACAAGGCAGTGATTCACTTTCTGGCAGAGGCAGCTCTAGAATTTCTTTATTGCTTTATTGAGTGGGGATGGAAGAAGGCTTTAGAGCAGCAATGTGATTGGGGATGCAGCTAGGGTACATGTCTTGAAGATGTAGCCCCAAACCACTTCAAATGAGAATAAGATTTTCATGAATTTAAAAAAATGGCATAGAGTACTAATAACTCGGGGGCTTAGAGACACACCTGACCACAAGCCACCTGTTGAGTGTTACCTACTCTTTCCCAGAGTCTTAGAGAATGGATCCTGAGAACAATCAAAAAAGGCTACCTATTTCCCAGTTTATAGAAATAACAGTCTCATGCTAGATTATCTCTTATGCACAAGGCTAAATAAGAAAAGAAAAACAAAATACTCTGCAAAATTGGCAAGCACCAATGGGAAGGTATAATGCCCTTGACAGAAAGGTAACATATAAAGGTCTTCTTGAGACAGGATTTGTATGTTTCATTATAATTTTTCCCCCACCTCAGCAGTGGCATAGTCTTAGGTTATAGAATTATGAGTAAGAGGGCTATGACAACCTATTCATTCATTTATTTATTCAATCAACAACATATTACTGAATGCCTTATGTCCCCTTCCATTCTATATAATGAAAATACAATAAGGACAGTAATGATTCCTCACTGTAACTATTTTGCTGTGGAATTTGGCAGAGAGGAAACTATAAAGAATATATTACCACATAAGTGTTGTGACCAGTTTAAGTACAAGAGGCTCTGGGAACACACAGGGGCAGCAAGTCCTAATCCAATCCTGGGAATTATTCATCTTTCTTCTGCTTAAACAACATGTGATTAAAACTAACTTCAAATCTAGATGATTCAAATTATTGCTTTTTAAATATTGTTAATATTCACTGTGATAACTAGTTATGTTGTAGATAATTAGTGTTAGTAAACAAGAACAGGAAATTTTGACCTTAAAATTATTTAGGCAAAATAAAGTCTGAAGACTCACTTACCAACAGTAAGAATTCCTCACCTGCAGTAGAATATTTAATGATCCAAGAACCTCAACAAACTGCAAAAAATAAATAAATAAAAATAATTCTACATATAGGTACATCTTTTTCACACTGCTTAAAACCAATTATAGAGAAACTATTGGAAGCAATCAGAGTAAAAAGAGACAATATATAAGCTTCTAATCAGAAATGGTGGAGGTCAAAATACCACAATAAGACAGTTTTAAAGTGCTGAAAGAAAAGCCACCCAGAATTCTATACCCAGTAAAAATATACTGTAAAAGTGATTTTTAAATAAAGACGTTATCACATTAGATAAGTGAGATAATTGGTAAGCAACAGAACTTCATTACAAGATACTCTGAAGAAATTATATAAAATGAAATGCCAGATCTAAGAAAGAAAAGAAAGGCACCAGATGTGGTATGTGAAGTAATTTTTTTTAAAAAGGTTTTTTAAAAACAGTTCTTTACTCATAAATTTGATACAAGTTCACAACATTTACTATACATTGCCAAATAAATCTGCAATGTAAAATAAAATTTTAAAAAAATGCCACAGGTGCAGCTGTCAATCTGCTAGCCATAAGGATATTAAAGAGTTCAACAATGTATTCAAGATTTATCCTTAGGTTTAAGTAACTTTAATACTTTAAAGAATTCTGCCTTTGTCACTTGTTATCTGAGCAACTGGCAATCAGAACTTTATACAAATATAACCAAATGAACAAGAGTGTCAGAGAATCTTTTTCTACTGTCCTCTTAACCAAAATAAAATAAAAATAAATTAAAAACACACAATAACACAGAAGTGCCAAGTCTCTCAGTTGTGGTTTATAAAGTTAAGAACTGGATCTTAAAGCAAATGCATAAGAAATACTTTTGAACTTTTGTTTGTATAGAAACAAATGTGCTTCTATAGTTCTTTTTAAAAGTGCTTAATAAAGTGCTTACTTTAAATCAAACTTGGGTGTTTTTCCTCACATCATTTCTTTAAAAGATAATTAAATTTTAATTAAAAATAAAAGCATTATAAATGAGCATTATTATATGACTATAATAGCAAGAAAAGTATGAGGGGAAATGGAATTATAGTCATGTTAGTGCTACAAATGTGAAGATATTAGTATAAAGTGGTAAATAAGAAGCATAATTTCTTAATTGAAGTGAGATGTGGGATAAAATAGTACACTATTAATTCTAAGTGGATTCTAATAAGTTAAAAATGCATCATGTAGGGCTTCCCTAGTGGCGCAGTGGTTGAGAGTCCGCCTGCCGATGCAGGGGACGCGGGTTCGTGCCCTAGTCCTGGAAGATCCCACATGCCGCGGAACGGCTGGGCCCGTGAACCATGGCCGCTGAGCCTGCGCGTCCGGAGCC
>NC_041220.1:56182306-56184841 GCF_002837175.3 Physeter macrocephalus
AGCCATGGCCGCTGAGCCTGTGCGTCCGGAGCCTGTGCTCCGCAAAGGGAGAGGCCACAACAGTGAGAGGCCCGCGTACCGCAAAAAGAAAAAAAAAAAAAAAAGCATCATGTAATACCTGGAGTATTCAAGAAAAAGGATAGACAGAGAGATGATAGATAGATAGATAGATAGGATAGATAGAGATAAAGGGTTAATATAGGGAATTCACTGTAGTATTGAAGGAAAAAAAATAAGCAAAAAGAAGTCTAGAAGGTAGAAACAGAAACAAAAGCCAGTCAAGTGAAAAATCAAAGCTAAGATACAATTATAGAACTTACATTACAAATGGACTAAATTCTCCAATAAAAAGGCCAAGAGTATGAGACTACACATAAAAGCAAGTCCCTACTATAAGCTTTGTACAAGAGATGAGAAAAAGAAAAATACATATACCAGGCATTTGTTAGAAATGGCAAAACAGATTTTACTTGATCTGTTGCAGTACAGGAGAAAGACTTCAGTATAGAACTGAGTTCATCTCTGAATACAGCAAAGATAGCTGAAGATTTACAGCCAGTGAGCAGAGCAAGGGGGTCAGTGGAAGGAAAATTACTAAGAAGTTATATCAAGGGTAGAAAGATTATTGATAAACTGGCTTAACAGGATTATAGCTAAAGAAAGGCAAAGACTTAGACATCAATGGAGGATGAGAATTTAATCAAATAGCAAGGGTGAAGTGCTAAAGTGATTGCTAAAGTTTAAATCACTTGCTAAAGTGATTTAGCTGGATTCTTTGTTAAAACTGGACTGTGCAGGTTAAGGGCAGGACAGCTGCCAAAGCTGAGGCCTAGTCAAGAAGAGGGCTCAGAGGATCCTGGCTAAAGTTTAGTCAAGAAGGGAGTCTTTGTCATTTGTACTTTAAAATGCAAAAGCAAAAATAGGATAAAATTTAAAAATGAAACGATATAAAATGTAAACAAAAGACACATGGATGTTTATGTTACTACAGTAAAGTGATAAAAAGTAGACTTTGAGAAATAGAAATAATGAAAAATACCTCCATCCATCAGGAAGGCATAATTTGACAAGAGCTTCAAAGCTGAGAATAGGAAAAAGAAAAAACAAACTCATGGTCCGAGATTTTAACATCTATTTCAGAGTAAGTAATAAAACAGGTAGACAAAATCCAGTAAAGCTATAGAACATCTGATCAATACTATCAACCAGATTGACGGACTTAATGTGCTATCTACAGACATTATATATAATGAGAGGTGAAGAAATCAATGAAATAAAAAACAGTTATAAAAATGTTATAAGCCAAAGTTTTTTTTTCTGAAAAAAAAAATAAAGTTGATGCATCCCTACAGATTATAATCAAGAAAAAGGAGGGAAAAATCCCTTATTACCAACATCAGGAATGGAATAGGAATGATCCACTATAGATGCTACGAAAATTAAGAGGTTATAATAAAGTTATAAAAATATGTTCCATAATTTAATTGAAATGGACACTTTTCTTTAAAAAACAATTTGCAAGCATGATTCAAGAACACATTTTTAAAATAAATAGCCATGTATCTGTAAAAGAAATGGAGTTTTTATTTAAAGGAAAAATTTAAAAAACTTCTCCATGAGGAAAACACATGACACAGATATTTTCATTGATGAATACTGAAAGAAAATTTAGGGAAAATGTAGGTAAACTTTTATTGAAACTCTTTTACAAAACAGAAGAGGAACACTCTCCAACTCATTGTGAAGTCAGCATAAGTCTGATACTAAAGTTTGATACACATTGCAAAAATAAAATGAAGACCTACATACTTCGAGAACATAGATGCAAAATCCTCAAGAAAATTTTGTTAAATAAAATCCAACAATACATAAAATTGATAATATCATGACCTACTGAGTTTCACCCCAGGAATAAAATGTTGGTTAAACATTTGAAAATTGAGCAATGCACTTTAGGGAAATTCAGAGGAGAAAGGATACTCTTTCAAACAAATAATAATGAAAGAATCAGATATCCATAAAAATTAAAGAACCTCAACCCCAGCTTGACACCATAAGCAAAAATCAACTCAGTGGTAAATTCCTTCACTGAGCAAAGAAACACTGAGTAACAATATACTCATGTGTACAACAACAAGAATAAATCTCACCTTCATTATGCTGATTGAAAAAAGATACAAAAGAGTACAAACTGTATGATTCCATTTATATGAATTTAAAACTGCCAAAACTAATCTATAATTATAGAAATCAGATTACTAGTTACCAAGGCCAGAGGGCTGAGTAAGATTGTCTGCAGTGAGGCATGAGACAACTTTCTGGCTTTGTTTTTGTTTTTAAATTAACATCGTTATTGGAGTATAATTGCTTTACAATGGTGTGTTAGTTTCTGCTTTATAACAAAGTGAATCAGCTATACATATACATATATCCCCATATCTCTTCCCTCTTGCGTCTCCCACCCTCCCTATCCCAACCCTCTAGGTGGTCACAAAACAGCGAGCTGGTCTCCCTGTGCTATGCGGCTGCTTCCCA
>NC_041220.1:56185248-56203918 GCF_002837175.3 Physeter macrocephalus
CTGTCGATAGACATTTAGGTTGCTTCCATGTCCTGGCTATTGTAAATAGAGCTGCAATGAACATTGTGGTACATGACTCTTTTGAATTATGGTTTTCTCAGGGTATATGCCCAGTAGTGGGATTGCTGGGTGGTATGGTAGTTCTATTTTTAGTTTTGTAAGGAACCTCCATACTGTTCTCATAGTGGCTGGATCAATTTATATTCCCACCAACAGTGCAAGAGGGTACCCTTTTCTCCACACCCTCTCCAGCATTTATTGTTTGTAGATTTTTTAATGATGGCCATTCTGACCGGTGTGAGGTGATACCTCATTGTGGTTTTGATTTGCATTTCTCTAATGATTAGTGATGTTGAGCATCCTTTCATGCGTTTGCTGGCAATCTGTATATCTTCTTTGGAGAAATGTCTATTTAAGTCTTCTGCCCATTTTTGGAATGGGTTTTTTGTTTTTTTGATATTGAGCTGCATGAGCTAAAGGATTGTATATTTTGGAGATTAATCCTTTGTCAGTTGCTTCATTTGCAAGTATTTTTTCCCATTTTGAGGGCTGTCTTTTCATCTTGTTTATGGTTTCCTTTGCTGTGCAAAAGCTTTTAAGGTTAATTAAGTCCCATTTGTTTATTTTTGTTTTTATTTCCATTTCTCTAGGAGGTGGGTCAAAAAGGATCTTGCTGCGATTTATGTCATAGAGTAGTTTACCTATATTTTCCTCTAAGAGTTTGATAGTGTCTGGACTTACACTTAGGTCTTTAATCGATTTTTAGTTTATTTTTGTGTATGGTGTTAGGGAGAGTTCTGATTTCATTCTTTTACATGTAGCTGTCCAGTTTTCACAGCACCACTTATTGAAGAGGCTGTCTTTCCTCCATTGTATATTCTTGCCTCCTTTATCAAAGATAAGGTGACCATATGTGTGTGGGTTTATCTCTGGGCTTTCTATCCTATTCCATTGATCTATATTTCTGTTTTTGTGCCAGTACCATACTGTCTTGATTACTGTAGCTTTGTAGTATAGTCTGAAGTCAGGGAGCCTGATTCCTCCAGCTCCATTTTTCTTTCCCAAGATTGCTTTAGCTATTTGGGGTCTTTTGTGTTTCCATACAAATTGTGAAATTTTTTGTTCTAGTTCTGTGAAAAATGCCATTGGTGGTTTGATAGGGACTGCACTAAGTTGTAGATTGGTTTGGGTAGTATAGTCATTTTCACAATGTTGATTCTTCCAATCCAAGAACATGGTATATCTCTCCATCTGTTTGTATCATCTTTAATTTTTTCACCCATGTCATAGGTTTCTGCATACAGGTCTTTTGTCTCCTTAGGTAGATTTATTACTAGGTATTTTATTCTTTTCTTTGCTATGGTAAATGGGAGTGTTTCCTTAATTTCTCTTTCAGATTTTTCATCATTAGTGTATAGGAATGCAAGAGATTTCTGTGCAAAAATTTTGTATCTTGCTACTTTACCAAATTCATTGATTAGCTCTAGTAGTTCTCTGATAGCATTTTTAGGATTCTCTCTGTTTAGCATCATGTCATCTGCAAACAGTGACAGTGTTACTTCTTCTTTTCCAATTTGGATTATTTTTATTTCTTTTTCTTCTCTGATTGCTCAACTTTCTGTTTTTAATATTGACTGAGGTAGTCTTGATACCAGTATATACATTTGTCAAACTTTCCAGCAAAATATATGTAATTTATTATATGTGTATTTATCTCAATAAAATTGATTATAAGAAAAACAGAAAAGTCATGTAAAATATTTATGTTCTTTTTATGTAAGAAATTAAGGTGAACATTTAGCTTGAGTAGAAAATAAGTATGTTTTATAACTTTATTATTTATTTTTTAAATTATTGTTATAATGTAGTCATACATGCTAAATTTCCCTAGTCATCCTTAGTCATTAGATTCCCCTTTTTCAATGAAACATAAATGCCTAAGTACAATATTTTTCCCCTGTACTGTTTTTTTTTTTTTTTTGAGGGGCAATGATCTAATGTAGTGTTTTTCACTTTCTACAAGTTAAGCAGCAGAAACCTCTAAATATCCATAGCTTTCCCCAGTCTGTACAAAGTTGTTGCAATGCTTTCTCTCTGGCCCTAGAAACAAGAAGCCACAGACCAGTGGACAGCTAACCAGAGAACATCAGTAAAAGCAATCATAAGAAAGAAGGAATTTTTTTTCTTCTCTCTTGTTTCCTATGACAAAACATTAAAAGAGAGAGAGAAAGAGAGAGAATATTTTGGGTCAAATAGCTAGCTTCAATTGTTTGAAGGGCTGACATGAAAATGTAGCTACAGAAGGCATAACCCATGGTAAGATCCCACTCAAAATATGGAAGAACTTTCTAACAAAGATGTTAAAAATATACATAGTTGCCACTTAATGGCCTTTGCATTACCAAAAATGTCCAATTATTTAGAAGTTGCATTAAAGAAAAACCACCTAACCTAAAAGAAAGGCAATGGACATCAGATTGAAATAATATTGGACTCAACGGCTCAGTGATCACCACCCAGGTCATCTTGGAGAAGTTATTTACTTCTCTGAGCCTCATCCTCTCTTATATAAAATTGGATTATATTATCTTGGATTATACATAATACATGTGAATAATTTGGGCTTTATTATTGTACTTTATAACAATGTATAGGTGTAGATTTTGACAAAATTAGCTGAGAGGCCAATCAAAATACATAACATTGTTAAAACATAATTGTTTTTCTACATCATCATAATAACTTTATCCTTGTATTAGTCAGAGTTCACTATAGAAATAGAGCTAATAAGACATGTGTATGTGTGTGTGTTTGTGTGTATTCATAGAGGCAGAGAGATGAGACAGACAGAGAGAGAGACAGAGACAGAGGGAAAGAACATGAAGGAAGACAAATGATGAGTAAATTATTGGCAGAGAAAGTCCCACATGGGAGAAGTGGGAGCTCTGTGTCTGTGAACACAATGACCATGTCACTGTTAGCTAAGCAAGAGGATAAGACAATCAGACATCACACAAAGAAAAGTGTCATGGAGAAGAATAGCTGCCAAATGTTCCACTAATTAAAGCTTTTGGCTGCTTGCAAATGCAGGAGAGGAGAGCATGCAATGGCTTTTTTATTGAGCTTCATTTGTATAGAATTTGATGAAGATGTCCTTTGTCCTTGAATCATGAGTCTACAAGGTAAACTATTTCATACACCCTTCAGCTCTGTTTTATTTCTAAAAAGTTAAAAAAATGTTTTAAAGTTCAAATTGAAGAATGAATATATAGTTAAGCATAAAATTAGAGAAATGTAGTTTCACTTTATTCATTGAATGCAGGCATTATCGTGTCTTCTCTGAACCCGCCAGACATTGTGCTACGTGAATAAGATACAGTTTCTGACCTGGAAGAGTTCACAGTACAGACATGATGATAGATACATAAAAGATTGTATAGCAATTAATACTTTATAACATTAATCATTGAACTTTTCTTTCTCATTTTTCATCTAGTTGGCTCTTTTCCAATTATTCACAGTTATCCATTATTCCTTGAAGAAAATTAACATTTTGATAGGGGATCCTAAAAAGAACAACAAGGCCAATATTCAGTTTTAATTTGTTTGTATTTTATTTCCAGTATTGACTCTTCAGGACAGTAATGTCTGAGTGAATCAGGGCTATGACAAGAATGCATAGAGAAGAGAATGTATAATACTGCTCCATGTTCCCTGAGAAATAAACATGCATCATCTGGGCTGAAAGAGAGGAGAGAAAATATCTCAAGAGGAAATGAACTGGGGAGGCTGGAGATAGAGTCCTTAGGGAAGGGAGATGACCAAGCAGTCTGGGGCCAAAATCAAGAAGACTGGTAGAAGTTGAGCTAACACCTGTGCACCATTTACATGAGCACCAGGCTTGTAAATAAGTCAGGTAAATTCATTCTATAGAATGAACAAAAAGCAAATGTAATAGTAATGCCAGTCTAGTTAAACTCCTCCATTCAGTCAGTCTTTCCAACCAAACTTCTGGAAAACAAGTAAACTACAGCAGAATTCTCTGACACTCAAAGAGCCAGTAGAGGATAAGAGCATGTGTCTAATCCAACATGTGTACTTGGGTGAGACTGGACAGTTATTAAAATATATCTAGTTATAATTATACAATTTCTTTATGTGTTAAAATAAGGTTAAGGACCAAAGACTGTCAATGGAGGAATAAAAAAAGGCAAAAAAAAATGTATAGAGAAATAGAAAATCTTCATTAGAGAAGTTGAAACATCATGAGACCTTGCAAAATGAGTAGTGTTTATCAGGAAAAGAGTCAGCAAAGGATGAATGAAGGGCCAGAACATTCTGAAAGAACAACGTGAAAAAGTGAATTTCATGTTCAGAGAAGAGTGAACTTCAAGGCTCGATGTGTTTGTGGGTATGAAACATTTATGGTGCCTCTGTCCCATCACCCCAAGTTATTTAATGCAATAGTATGCTTTATTAAAGCAGAATACCTGAATAAATTGCACATAGGTGAAGAGAGAGAGAAGTACTGGGAAATGTTATGACAGAAAAGATTTTTAGTATTCCTTACCACATTGAAGATTAGTGAAGAGAATCATCATGGAAAGAGATGTTAAGCTAGCATTATTTTCTTTCAGGCTGTGTAGTTCATTTGCAACCAGTCACAGAAAAAAAAAAAAGATAATTTTGACCAAACAGCCAGCCACCAATTTTAAGTATCAATATTTAAAGACAGAAGAATTGATAAGATTCAAATGAGGTTGACAAGGTAAAGGGTATCATAAACCATATCCAGTAGCACAAACATGTGCCATTTTATCATAAATATATATGTATATGTATGTATATATGGCTCTCTATACCTATGATATATATATATATATATGAATGATCTCAAACTTCATAAATTATTTGTTATGAGATTTTTTAAATAAAATAAATAAATAACACATCCCTCTCCTTCTCAACATAATCAAATAGTACAAAGTACATAGAATGAAATTTAATCTCCTTCCATCACATTATTGCATTAGTTCCACTAGGTATTTAGTAAGTTTCTGCTATAGGTTACACAGGATTAAAACTTGAAAAGAAATAGTCCCTGTCCTCAAGAATGCAATGTCTCTTTTGAGAAGAGAAGAAAGAATAAAGGGATTATATTTTAGATGACATGAGAGAAAAAGGAAATGGTTATTTAATGGAGCTCTTAAAAATATATACAATTTGATAAGTGACATTCAATTGCTGGAATAAACATGTGCAATCAGATAATGATTTTTATTTTAAGTAATAAGGATATATAGATATTACATCTCATCTTATGTTAATCTACTTGGGCTGCTATACCAAAATACCAGACTGGGTAGCTTAAACAACAGACATTTACTTCTCACAGTTCTGGAAGCTAAGATCAACATCTGGAAATCCAAGATCAAGGTGCCATCGGATGGGTACCTGGTAAAGGCCCTCTTTTTGGTTTGCAGACAGCCACCTTCTCTCTGTGTCTTCAATGGAAGAGACAGAGAGAGAACAATCTTTCTATCTTCTTATAAAGCCACTAATGTCATCATGAGGACTCTACCCTCATAATCTCGTCTGATTTTAATTACCTCCCAAAAGCCCCATGTCTAAATATAGTTATATTGGTAGCTAGGGTTTCACTATACAAATTTTGTCAGGGACATAGCACAGCTCTCAACAAAAACATCAGAAATGGAGTATGTGTATGCCTTTCTTCAGAAAATGAAGAAATGGAGACGGCACCTCTTGTAACAAGTCTGTACATCATAATGTTCTTGTGAGGATTAAATCAAATCAGATAAAAAGTGTAAAGCTCTTAACACAAGCCTAGCTGTCAAAATGGTTTGACCTTCATATTATTGGCTGCCAGGCGGTGAGCCAAGCATTTTTGATACAGTACGGAGATTTTTTCAAAATAACTGCAAAGAGAGAGTAATCCTCCTTTCACAGTGAAGAAACTGAGACTCAGAGAAGTAAATATCTCTCCAAAATAATACAGCTTTTTAGGGCTGGAGTTAGGATTAGCACCATTGTCTGTCTGATTCCAAAGCCCAGTTTTATATATTAAGCCAAGATACCTCTTCTTTCTGTAGTTATTGGTGATTTATATTTACAGTCATATACCTAATATTTTTACAATTTTAAAAATGATTGGAAAGAGGAAATATAATGGAACATAGCAAAAAATATGCCACTTTCAAAAAGTGATGATTCATGGTGTACACCAATTGTTGGTGATTTTCAAGATTACCATGTGGCTATAGCAGGATGTGGGAATGGAAACATGAACTCTGTGATTTTGTGGGTAACTGTTATCTTGTAGGGGATACAATATTATTTGCTATTAGGAAAACAAATTGTCAGATTTAACGACCAAGAGAAGTGACCCACTTTCCTAGAGAATATGGCAGGCCTAACAAAAATGTACATGGATGTTCAACCTTATGATTAAGTGTAGTGGAAAAGTGGGTTAAAGTTTATGGTACTGAAGACAGCTGAATTGGTGATAATTAAGGAAACAAAAACTGTAAAGAATACTTGGACCTAAGTAAGTTTTTATTATGCTCTGTCTACTGAATTAAATTATAAGACAAATGATATATTCTGGATGAGTTAGGTGTTATGGAAAATTTCCTAAGAATCTAAGAATGAAGAAAGTTTTATTTTCACCATAGAAGGTAATAGTGTGGTTAAGAAAGTAGAATTTGGAGTCAAACATCATACTTGTATAATACTGTTAACATTTCTTAGTCACTCTTTGCTTTAGCTTATATGTTTGTTTTTAATAAAATTAGGATAATAATAGTACTTACTCTTAGGTCTGTTTTATTGATTAAATGAGATAAAAATGTAATGTGCAGAGTGCTGAGCTTTGTACATATTTACTACCATATGAAACAGCTTTTTTACATGCTTCATTGTGTCAGTGGCTTCCTTGACTCTTTCAACAAGTATTTGAAAAACATATTGCATTTTGGTTGAGAGACTTCTTCAAATCCATTCTTATTCTTGGTCACAAAGCTAAGCTTCCAGATTGTCTGAGACTCACTGAGCAAGATACTTTATCATTTTGGGGGCACCAGTCCCCTTTGAGAATCTAATGAAAGCTTCATCTGTTGAGCTTGCCACGTAGGGAAGTGGTCAGTTAGGACAATGAGCTAAACTGAAAGTAGCAATCAAGACTTTATTCATTTATTTCTTTTTATGGCTGGGTAATATTCCACTGTATATATTGTGACAGTATATGCAGGAGGCAGAAAAGAAAAGCACCAGCTCCCAAGAGTTTCATTTCCACCCACAAAATGGTAATGGGAGAGGGTCAGGTGACTTGCAGCAGACACTGGAGTAATCTCACTGCTGAGGGGGACTGAACAAAGATGCCTGAGAAGTCTCCTTATGGACCTGAGGAGCCAGAGGATGAAGAGGGGGAAGGACTAGTATTAGAAAAGCAGAGTCGGAGTTGAGAAAAGTGTCTTGCCAAGGCCACCTAAGAAAAAGACCTCAGAATGAAGGTGCCTGGGCTAGAAATGCAAATATACTTATGAGCTTGGCTGGTCTTAGCAAGCTCGAGTCCTTGACTGAAACTCCCTCCAGAGACTGTAATGTCCTGGCTATGTGCCCAGTTTAGTGTGTGGATAGTCACTTTCCCCCATGAGGCCTGCTAGGCAATGCCACATAGTTGCTTGTGGTCAGGCCTGAACAATCACACAGAGGATATCAATATCTACAAACATTTAGTATATACTACTTTCTGTTGCATTGTATTTATTGTAAATAAACAGAATATCAGAACAACTTTTACAATGAGTTATATCTTTTTCACCCATGAAAAATTTAATGATCACTTTATGAAAAAAAGTTCAAACCAAAATAAAAAATCAATTTTCCTTCTGAACAAAAATATATTTAAATGAGAAAGATGTAGTTTAGTGTGTAAAACATCGACATTTTGCCATGATCATTTTGATGCCAATATCTATACCATCCTTGGCAATAAAATGAAAGTAGATTTTATTTTTACATGTTGAAATTCTATATACACAAAGAGCCATGTTTTTTGAACACTTACTATGTACCTGATACTGTCTATATATTTTTTTGTGTAATTAGTATTCAATAAGGTTGAATCAGAAAATATCTTTATTTTTCCCACTCTGCCTCAAATATCTTCAGACCTACTCAGTGTACTATTTAATTTCTGACATTTGGTTATAAAAGTAATTATTTTATTATTATTATTATTTTTTACTTTTAGGTAATAAAATGGAAATGTCCAGACCAGTTTAATCATGTCAACACTCAATTTCATTTAACATTAAAGTTTGTCCCTTCTGACAGTCTGAAATTCCTTTGGGGAAGGGGACTGTGGTTGACTTCTCACTTATTCTTAGTTATCTCCAACTCCTTCCCCCTTCCAAAACAGCATCTTATACATCCAGGATTGGAATTGAGGATACAGAAAAGAGGTAAATGAAAGAAAGCTCTTAATTAATTAGCACAAAATAATCTGGCTCAGATTTCCTCTAGGCATGGCAGAGTCTCAATGTTGATCTATCTGGTTTTTTTTCAGTTGGGAGTTTTTATGGTTTCCTCAAAGGGAGCCTCCTTAGGTGACTCTGCTTATCAAGGGAGCTTTCTTGACAGGTCAATGCCTCTTCTCTGGCTTACCATTTACCCCTCCCCCACTCCCACCCCCATATGCAAATATGTATAATGACCTAAGACCAACAACTTATTGCTGAGGTCCCCTTATGCAAGGCATACTTGTGGTTGCATTTAATTTCAAAAGGCCCCAGTGTGGCTCATGTGACGCACAGAGTATATAAGTGAAAGGCACCTTTCATCAATGGAAAGCAGCACACTTAGCTCCCAGCAGAGCCATTCCTCCACTTTTCCACCAAAACTGCAGCTCTTAGACTTTATATTTCTCAGACATGGTGCAAACTCAAAATATATTACAGGACACATAACAAGCTAACTAAGTGGTTGTCATGAATTCCATTTTTGTACTGACTTAACTCGAGGAGAAAGTGCCCCTCTTCACTCCCCTATGCTTGAGATAAGCAGCAGATCACAGCCCAACCAACAACCAACCCTTTCCAAAGAAATTCTTCTCGTTTTAATTACAGGCTTCTTAAATCCTCAACGTGAGCTAGTAATGGGAAGGGCTTGCCCCCGTAGGTGGGCTATCTCTTCACTCTGGAATATGTAGAATACAGGCAATATGTGTTCTTTTCTCAGGCTTTACTGTTTAAGCAGAAAATGAGGGAAAGAAGAGAAAAGTTTACCTTTAGTTGTACATATATAAGCAAACAACAGATAAGGCTCCACTGTTTTCTGACCCCGGTGATAAAATGCGTATTTAAAAATCTCTAGTCTTTCCCAAGATGCTTTAAATTGAACTTTAGTTGTATCACTTATTATTTTTGTCTTCAAATAAACAAACAAAATCATTTTCGGTAAGATCTGTGTCATTCCATAAGGAAGGAAAAGAAAAATCTAAGGTACTTTGGGGAGAATTAACCTTTATAGGAATTTTGCAGATTTTGAGCTCATCTTCAGATATCTACCTGCATAAAAATTATAAGACCGAGTGACTCTCAATTACAGCTTGTAGCAGTATTCCTTGCAGTATGGGAGAATCTGCATAGTTATCTGTCTCCAAATTACTTTCCTTTTGAGAATTCTGGGCAAAAATTCAAAGTATTTCAGTAGCATACATGTCATTGCTAGTAGGGCTGCATATATACAGGTGTTCATTATTAATATGGTTAAAATTGTTTGCCTAAAGCTTACCAAACCATTCCCATCAATCTGTTGCACGAATTGGCTTTCCTTTTTCTCTCCCTTAAAAAAAAAAAAAAGGGAAACTTTGAAATCCAACTTGTTTTTGTGTGTGTGTGATTAGTCCCTAGAAATTCTGTTGTGTAAAAAGCAACTTTATTGCCTATCTCTATTTCATGGGGGGTGGGGGTGGGGAGAACCTCTCAAAGAAAAAAAAAAAAAGATTCCAGCTCTGGTTCTCATTTAATTAACATCCATGATGGCAGTAGCTCAGATAACTTATAAACCTATTGGAGAGTCTTTGATCAATATTTATGGATGTATATTACAAAAAGTCTTGTTGAATTCTAGATCTCCAAATTAGATGTGCTACCAAACATTACAGATGGGCCATTTGAATGCAAAGTCCACTGCTTTTCCTCCCAGGGGAGGTTTAGTTCTATTAGTTAATTACTGATGTTTAAAAAACTCAGCAGCTTTAAACAACAAACATTTATTAATTTCAAGTTTCTGTGAATCAATAATTCAGGAGTGGCTTAGCAATATAGTTCTTGCTCAGGATCTCACAAAAGGTTGCAATTGGGATGTCATCAGAGCTAGTGTCATCTGAAAGCTTGATTGGGGCTAGAGGGTGTGCTACCAAGATATCACTTGTGTAACTATTGGCATAAGGCCTCAGGTGAACTCCGGCTCTTGGCAGGAGGTCTTAGATTTAAGAGAGCAAGATGAAAACAACAGTGTTTTTTATGACCTAATCTCAGAAGTCACACTCCATCATTTATACAATATCCTAGTGATTACATATGTCAGCCCTATTTAAGGTGAGGAGGGGTCACACACAGGGTTTAAAACCAAGAGGCAGGGATGATTGAGGGCCATGTTGAAACCTGACCACTACAGTCTGCTCTCATACCCTCAAAGAGATTCATGTTCTTCCCCACATGCAAGTAGATTAATTTATCTACTCTCATAGACCACAGACATGCTATCCCATTACAGAATCAGATCAAAGTTTAAAATCTCCTCAGGTTTAGGGGCAAATATATCTCCTCAGGTTCTGTTCTTTAAGTGTAGCTCCCAGATATGTTTCTTTCAATCTGGAAATCTATGAACTAAAGAGACAAGTTGTCTACCTCTCCCCAAAAACTACAGTGATGGAAGAGGTCACAGGTATAAAATATTTAGGGGACAAGTTGTCAAGGGAATGCTGGGACAAATCCAAATTAAAAGACAAATTATTGCATTTTATGTCTCCTACCACAAAGAAGAAAGCTCAATTCCTGGTGGGCCTCTGTGAATTCTGGAGACAGTATGTTACATGTCTAGGAAAAATGTTCTGGCCTATATCGTGGTGTTACAAAGGGCTAACAGCTGTGTGTGAAGCCTAGAGCAGGAATTAGCCCTGCAGCAGGTCCAGGCTGTAATGTAAGCAACACTTTCCCTTGGACCATTGAATCTGGAAGACCCTTTGGTTTTGGTACTATCAATGGTGAGACAAGATATTATATGGACTGTGAGACAAGATCCATGGGAGAATCATAACCCAGAATATTGGAATTCTGAAACAAGTCCATTACATCTGCTTCAGAAAGTTCAATGTTTTTGAAAAACAACCCCTGACATGCTAATTGTTCCTGATAGAGATAGCAAGGCTGACCATGGGACACCTAATGACTATACATCCAAAATCCATCATCATGAAATGAGTCTTATCGGTCTTACAGAATGATAAGGTAAGACACACAGCATTTTAAGTTACATATGGCTTTTAACATAAGTATGGACAGAGGGTGCAAACACTTAAGCAGTGAGGTAGCCAGTTCCAAGATAGTCCCAGTGATCCCCACATCTTGTACTTCAGACTTTGCGTGATCCCTTCCCACATTGCATCAGGGTGGGTCTGCGTGACCAACAGGATTTTTGCATAAATGATGTTATGTCATTTGTCACTTTCAAGATAAGGTTATAAAACGCACAGGGGCAACTATTTCTGTTACATGCATTCTCTGTTTTTCTCTTAGATCACTAGCTCTGAGGGATCTAGTTGCCATGTTGCTATCGGCCCTATGGAAAGGTTCACATGATGAGTAACTGAAACCTCTTGCCAACATTCGAGTGAGTGAGATTAGAATGAATTCTTCAGTCCCAGTCAAGTCTTCAGACACTGTAGCCCCAGACAATAGCTCTGTTGCAACCTTGTGAGCCACCCTAAGCCATACATATTCAGCAAAACTCCTCTTCATGTGAGACGTGAACACAGGTTGAAAATGTTTAAATTAGTGAAATAGTGGTTGAATAAGAAGACACATTTCTAAACGTATCTCTCCATACCAAACTCTGCCTGTGAGCTATGTATGCATATGACTAGTCCTGTTGTTTATAACTCACTCTTTTTTTCCATGCAGGCTACTTATGTTGGAAAATATTTGTGCTCTTATCTTGGAAAATAACATGTCACTGCTGATTAATTAATAATGACAAAATCAAATGTGACTTTTTAGTCTAATTCTGTAGGATTCTGATCATTCTTTTGCCAACTATTCCTGGGGGTTATTTATCTCCACAGCATAGTGAGTGATACATTAATCCAAGACACTGTAACATAAATATCTCCAAATTTCCCCATTTCAGTTTTTTCCCTTTAATTATCAAGTTTAGATATAGCTAGAACTTCTATCCTAGGTTCAGTAAACAATCCAGCATATTCCCCTTGATTTAGGATGATTCCTGAGGGATATTTTTTTCCTTGACATCTCTTACTTTAAACCCCTTGCTCTGCCTGAGGGATTTTAAGTAGCAGATTTTTTAAAAAGGTTTCATAATCCTTCTTCACTACATATTATTTTCCAATGCAGCTTTTGTGTTTCTTCCATCAGTGATTGTCTCTCATTCAGTCACACTTCTGGTTATGTCACTCATTACTCACTCATTTTTACTGATTAATTTCACAAGTAATTATTGAAACATAGTTAGCCACTATGTAAAGCATTTGGAATACAGAGGTGAGACAGAAAGCAAAGTCTCCTTTAATCATGAAATAAAAATCTAGCTCTCTAAGATAAACAATGTAGGTGGAGGTGTGCCAGAATCAAACTTTGGCCTTCTTAAATATATTTGAATATTGTATAACATAGCTTGGTGGTAATGTGGCTATGAGAATTTAATTATTCTCACATCTTGCCATGAAAAGGTCATTATCTCGACTAATTTGAACTCATCACTGTAACACAAACAATTAGATCTATCAGTTCAGGGCAATAATTTTAAATATATTAAATAATACTCATGAGAAAAAAAAAAAGACTTGACATGTTAGCTATTAATCCAAAGATCCACATGAGCTTGGGAAATACATTGTCATATATTTTAATTTTATTTCTAAATAAACATTGAATCAGTGGTCTTGCCATGTGTTGGACATGCCTGCTTAGTTCTTTAGGGAAATAGTCATCTGTTCAATGGAGTTTTTGTATTCAACTTCTAAGTTAAAGATTTATTCCTTCTCAGTCTACATCTTGAATTTATTCATATATCAAGCTGTCAGTGAGAGTGTACACAGGGGATAATGACATAAATTATCACTTATATATTGTCTTTTTGTCACCTTGAGGCATATATATATATATATATAGAGAGAGAGAGAGAGAGAGAGAGAAAGAGAGAGATATCACATATACAACTTGATTTATATGATCACCACCATAAAAGAAGTAGGTTTAACCACATTTAAAACTCTGAAAAGAAGTTTGTTTTATTTCACCACTTTGAACATAAATTTTATATCACACACATCTCTAGTCTTATTTTTTAGCAATTAAATATCCACAAGTAACATAGTAAGTTAAAGCTGGATTACTACACTCAAATTTTGGTAATCAATCATTAATTCACTGTGATGTTTATTTCCATTTTGCCTTTTATCAATTGTCGTGTTTACTTGGTAAGTATTATTTAAGGTTCATATGAAAAGAATCTGAATATTTTATTTGTTTCAACAGAAACACAACCAGATGTGCAGGCGTAGAGATAACAAGGGACATAAAAAATTTCATAGAATGTAGCAGATGGCTGTTTGAACCATCTAGATTTTATGCTCTGAGAAACACATAAGATAAGAAATCTATTAAACCAAGCGGAGAGTCTAAAAACATAAACAATGGTGAATGTTTGCAGAAAATGTTATTTACTAGTGTTTTGTGCTTATTTAAACCATCTAATTCTTTCTCAAAACTACCTAGGTTGGTCATAGCTAATTCCATAAAGGTTTTAAAATGGCAATTATTCTCCGTCTAAAATTTAATGAATATTTTAAATGGTAATTATTTAGAGTTTATATTTGGTAGTGTTTTAAGACTCAAATTGGATGTCAATTAACATTTCATTTGACTCTATGATTCCTGTGGAATAAGTACAAAAGAGCATTCGTGGTTATTATAAAGGAATTTAGTTTAAAAGTCATTTTTACTGACTGTTTAAGACAAGATATAGGAGTACCCAGTAAATTTGATACTTACCATTAAAATACACATGGTAATACACATAAAGAAATAAATAATCCCCAATACTTTTTAGTAATAAAGATAGAAAATCATGTGATAAAAATATCTATTTATCCTATAATTTGAAATATATTTATTCCACACACGGTATGTGCCAGACATTGTGCTAAGTCCTTGAGGTAAAATGATGTAGAAAAGAAAATGGACCTCTGCTCTAATAATTTTATGGATTACTGTGGGGAGAAAAGCATCAATCGTATAATTGCACTTATGAATAGTTAAGTATATACTGAAGTAAGTGCTTTGTATGAAAGCACTTACATGTATGTGCTTTACCTAGATTTTGGAATTTAGAAAAGTCTTCTTTAAAGTATGCGATGCTTATGTTGATATGTTATAGATGTGTGGGGATTAATTAGCAGGCACACAAACCCTACTGTGAAGGCCAGGCGATTTGAAGAGCCAGAGTGACATCTAACCACAAGGGGAAGAATTGTATAAGATTAGCTAAAAGAGTAAAACAGAGTCCAGAGAATGCAGCTGAAAAGATTAAAAGTAATGTGTAGCCACTGGAGGATTTTAAAAAGAATGGTAGTGGAGTAGGGCATGCTTTGAATTAATTTTTCTGTTTTTAAGTTTCATTGTGACATAATTCATATACAATAAAATGAACCTTTTTCAGGTATAGAGATCTATGAATTTTGATCACTGCCTACAGTCATGCTTGCTGGAAATCCCAGTCTCTTCTCTTCTCTAGCATATGGATTTCTAGTCTGAAAAACTACTCAGATCTGGAAACTGGTCAAAGGATATGACTTTTTAACTGAGGACAATTGCCCTTAGTCTCCTAGTCATTTATCCTTGATTTTCTCTGATGGTAGAAGCTAAGTAGCACCCTTATTGGCTGTCCTGTGTGATACCACTGTGTATTAACGATCACTGTGGGTCAGTTTTCCTTGGATGTCATTCTGATCCTGTGACTCATGTATATTGGGTCCACTTTGTTCTTGGCAGTTGAGTGCCACCACCTGTTATCTGTTGTTTTCTGTTTTTCAGGGTCCTATCATCTCTACTGTTACTCTTACAGGCAGTAAGCTTAGTCATGTAACAGCTTCTCTTTCCTTCTGCTCTGACCTCAAAACAGCATTTCATCACTGACTGTTTTAGTAAATGTTGATACTTCTCTCACCAGCCCATTCTTTATGGCCATGGTAAATAATGTAATCTCTAAGTCTTACTGTGGAACATAATCTATTGGGTCTTTTGGCCTTATATTGTGTACATATTCCAGCACGCCTACTTCCATGCACCTTTGACCTCTTCCTCCACTGTCTGCCTCTGCAGTGCTGGCATTTCAGCTTTGCTCAACAGTGTCATTTCTCTTTTCAGGTTTTAGGAGCCACTTTGGTAGCTAGCTTGGAACTTCTTCTGAGGTCCTTACCATAGTGCTAAAATGTATCTCAATTGAGTGCTCCCAAATCAATAAACTCTTCCCTAGCCAAACAGGTTCCGTCTTTTTTCAAGAATATTTGGAATCTCTTCACACATATACTTTCCCAGTTCCTTAGACTATATTCTGGCCAAGGCTTCAGCTCTTTTGCAGTGTGATCTCTTTTCCCCTCTTATCAAGTTCAGAATGATATTGGCTGAGTTATGCTGTGAATTAAATAACCCTGTTTACAGGCTAGTGTCTGGGAGGGGAGTGATGGACATATCCTGAGAAGGGCACATGTTACTATGCAGGTGAGAGGACTCTGCACTGTCTTCAAGAAAATTGGGGGTGCTAGCTCCTAATAGGAAGAAGTGGGCCACTGCAGCAGGGTCAAAGGGTTAAAAGTGATCTGAGAGAGTTACAAAGTTTAACAGATGTCCCATCCCAACTGTCAGCGCCCCATTTTTTTTCTGAAAACTGAGCTTTCACCCAAAGAGAGAAACTACTTCATCTGCATGTTTAACCTTCTATCGTATTCTACCACTCTATTAAGTCCTGGGACTAGTCCTCAGCTCTCCCCTCCCATTGTAAGAGATAACAGCCTCTTTTTAAATTGCTAGGAAGGTCCTCTGGCCTTTACACTTGGCTTTCAGTAGTCTGTGAGTTGCCTGTAGCTTTTTATTATTTTTTCTAGAGTATTAAAGCTTAGCAGTATCTATCCAAAATCATTGTATAATTATTATTTGCCCCATATTATCAAACAATCAATAAGTCACACCAACCAGTACATTCTTTACTATCGAGTATTCCATCCTGATTTACCACCAGTGGTTTTTAACAATTGAACTGCTTTATTGTTCTAGGGGCTTCCTGTGCTCCATCTACAACCATGGATGTAATCCTCATTGCCAGGTTGACAGCAAGTAATCCACCTCCAAAACATCATCATAACCTGCTTTCTCTGAACACTCCCAGTATCACTGGTGGTCATAGATTGATTTCTCAAGAAGGAGATGCTGAGATGGTCATTTGTATACAGTATTTGTTAGGAATCCACACATGTAAAATGGAGGGGGAAAAGCAGGATAGGGAATTGTGAAAAAGCTGTTTGCCATTCAGGCTCAGAAAAATATTGCTCAAAATAATAGGGAAGTCTGGAGCACATATGGCCCATCAGAGTTGTCCTACTTTGGGCCAAAATTTCTGGGCCATTATTCTTCCTCCATCAAATCATTGATTATATGCTGTCTGAGGAAGGGTGTTCTCTTAGGCAGGGCAGCTCTTTGCAGCTGAATCAAGCCTGAAGATACTGATAGTAGCTTTCTACTGGCATGTGGGGCAACAAGTTACTGCTTGAAGGCTGATAGGTGCATCTTTGTGTCCACTGCACAGATTAGTCATTACAAAATATAGATTTTGTAACCTCTAAGTCACATTAATATACCTAAATTGAGCCACAGAAATAAACAGGAAAGAAAAATAAGTGCATGAGAAGAAATTAGGGCACATTGAAAATGTAAGTGGAGTGTAACCAGAGTCCAGAAAGAAAAGGAGACATTAGGGTAATACCAATGTTTGAAGTTATGTTTGAGACCTTTCAAAGCATAAAAAGACACCAAATCACAAATTCAGGAAGCTCAGCAAACCCCATGCAGAATAAATACAAAGAAAATCACATCTACTTATATCCTCGTCCAACTATTGAAGAAAAACGGCAAAGAAGAAATCTTAAAAGTAGCTAGAGAAAAAAGAATATATTCTGGGAGCAGAAATAAGAAGAGTAAGGGATGACTTTTCACCAGGAACTATGAAAACCAGAAAACATGGACTGTATTATTAAATTGCTGAAAGAATACAACTGCCAACCTAGAAGTTTATAACCAGTAAAGATATACTTTTATAATTAAAGTGAAACAAAGACATTTTCAAATAAATTAAAGCTGAGAGTGTTTGTGGTAAACAGGACTTGTATTACAGGGAAAAATTTCCTCCAGATGAATTTCAAATCTAAATTTGAATAGAGGAACAGGAAAACCTTAGAAGAAACTTATAAGGACAAACTATTACCATGAACAACACAAGATTTCTTTTAAACATTACAAATTAGACTACATTTATAGTAAGAACTTACATTTATTAAAAAGAAACCACAAAGACAGTGAAAAAGCAAGCTACAAAGTAGAAGAAGATATATGTACTAATACATCTGATGAAGGACACATATCCAGCATTTTTATAAAATAGCTACCAATCAATATCAAAGAGACTGAAAAATCTAATTGAAAAAACAAAAGTCTTAATCAGGCATCTCTTTAAACAAGGATATCCAAAATGAACAGTAAATATATTAAAAAGTGCTCAACTTTTTTGGGTACAGCGAAATGAAAATTAAAACACAAGGCCATACCAAGTGCTAGCAAAATGCAGAGCAACTGAAACTATCATTCACTACTGGTGAGAATTTAAACCATTATTACTCCTTTTGGATACCTGTATCTGTCAGTGTCTATTGAAGCTGAACATATGCATACCCTAAGAACTTGGAATTATACTCCAAGGACTATATTCAACAAAATGCATACATCTGATCTCCAAATTAATGTCCATGAATTTTTATAACAGTGCTCCTTGTAATAGTAAAAAATTGGATAAATAGCCATCAAAGCTAGAACAGATAAATGATGGCATTTTCACACAATATACTATAATGAAATTGGAATGAATGAACCAATGTTACATGCAAGAGTATGACTGATTTTAATGAATGGCATTTTAAACAAAACTAGCCAGGGGCTTCCCTGGTGGCGCAGTGGTTGCGCGTCCGCCTGCCGATGTAGGAGAACCAGGTTCGCGCCCCGGTCTGGGGGGGTCCCGCGTGCCGCGGAGCAGCTGGGCCCGTGAGCCATGGCCAATGAGCCTGCGCGTCTGGAGCCTG
>NC_041220.1:56204073-56209955 GCF_002837175.3 Physeter macrocephalus
AGGCCTGCATACCAAAAAAAAAAAAAAAAAAAAACTAGCCAGACACACAAAAATGTACATTTCTTATATGCTGGGTTTTTTTCGTTTTTTGTTTTTTGCTCAGGGTTGTGGGGTTGTGAGCACATAGCATGCTCCATTTGTGAAATTTAATTATGCTGACGTATGATTTTTGCACTTTTCAGCAATATATTATGATTCAATAAAAATTCAAAGAGAGAAAAAATCTAGAATGACTGTGAATATGTAAGAAGGATTAAAAACAGATTCTTGAACTAGAAGATAAAAAGAAGCATTTAAAAGTATATATGCACTCACAAGAAAAAAAGATAAATAGAAAATATAGTAAATGTTTTATGTGAATTAAATATTATAGGTGATTCTTAAATTATTTTGCTTAGGTTTTTAAATTAAAATTTTCCAGTTCTTTAACATAAAAAACTTTTCTTCTTTAACAAAAAACAGAATTATTTTAATATTTCAGTTGAACAATAGTAATTGTTGGAGGAGTAAGAGAAATAATCTCTGGTGACAAATCATGGCTACGTTACTCCAAAATTCTTATTTTACGTAAAAGAACCCTCACTGTCATTTTCGATGTTGTTGTAATTATTAAATTAGGTACAGTTGTTGGTTGAAAGAGATAACAAAAGTTCCATATGTATCATATATGAAACTTGTCATCGCAGCCACTGATTTATAACTTAATGATGTCTGTATCTTTATAATTGGCCTTGGTCTTTCTATCAGCTCAGATTGTTTACCTGATAGATCAAGACCAATCTGTCATCACTAATTCCCTGCTAGACTGCTTTTACTAGCTATGCCTGAATTTATGCCTTATTGCCTTGAGTTCCACATCAGGATTCTCAGTGTTTCATCCTCCCTCTATCATGGCCATTGCCTCCACTTTAGTTGCTACACTATGACTGTTCTGTAATCTTACTATATTTCTTCTAAGTTACTTGTGTAGATCACATAAATTACACACAGACACAGACACACACACACACCCCTAAAAGCAAAAGTGGAAAGTAAAATAAAGTCAGACTAAATCTTGGTATCAGTTTTAACCTTTTGAAGTTGATAATCAGAATGCCTGGATCTGCATCCCAACTCTGACACTTGTTAGCTGTGTGACCTTAGGCAAGCTATATAACTTATCTGTTTCTCATATTCTGTGTCTGAAAAAGGAAATAAATGGTAAATATGAAATTGGGTTCTTATGAGGAATATCAGATTTAATTTTTGTAAAGCAATTGGAACAGGGTCTATGATGTTTGTTTTCATGTTATTATTTGTACAATTTTTGTTGTTGTTTTTTCTCTCATCTTGTTTATATTCAATTTTTAATAGTAGAGAATACACAAAATATTTTATTTTGTATCCTTCCTTTTAATCTAGCATTTATTTCAGAAGCTTTCTCAAGTTAGTAAAATAGCTTTTTATTTATTACAAATTGTGATTTTTTGAGGTGTCATAATTACCTTCCATTTTTTCTTTGGTTAGATATTGAGGTTTTTTTTTTTTCAAAATTAAGTAATGCTGCAATTATCATGTTTATGCCTAAAATGTTTACCTGTATTTCATAGTATTTTTTAAGGTACATTGAAATGAATAGATTACTAGGTTAAAAGATAGTACATTTAAAATCTTTATGCAGTACTTGATACAGAAAAGTAAATTTAATGGACATGAAGCTTATAGCAAACAGTGCTGTCTAATATAACTTTCTGCAGTGACAGAAAGTTATAGTGTTCTATAATCAGCTCTATCCAATATAATGACCACTAGACACATGAAGCTATTAAACATTTAAATGTGGCTAGTATAGCCAAAAAACTGAATTTAAACAGCTTGGTGCAGGTAGTGGCTATGTAACACAAGATTCCATATTTGTTCAACTTCTGCCCAAATTGCTCATTTCATTAAAGAAAACTCCCTGCTGCTGTCTGACAATACTCTTTTGACACCTGACAACACAGCTTTAATAACCTTAATTTTTATTATTCCTGTATGTTAAAAATAGCTTAGCACATTTTTATAAATACCTAACAATATGATGCTTAGTTTTGCTTGGTTTTGATCTTCGTAGAAACAATCATCTTTATCCACCCTTATTTTTGTTTTTCTGTTTGTTTATACATTTCTCAGATTTACCTACGTTGCCTTATGTGGCAGTAGTTTATTGCTTAGTTTTGCTTGGTTTTGATCTTCGTAGAAACAATCATCTTTATCCACCCTTATTTTTGTTTTTCTGTTTGTTTATACATTTCTCAGATTTACCTACGTTGCCTTATGTGGCAGTTTATTAATTCTCAGAGTTCACAGTATTCCATTTTGTGACTTACCATAATTTATTTGTCTGTTATAAAGGGCACGTAGTCTGTTTCATGGTTTTTTACTGTTAGTCTGTTTCATGGTTTTTTACTGTTACACTATGAGGTATTAGGTGCACTTCCCCTAGTGCACATTTTTCAAGAGTTGTAGCAATGTATACATTGAGAATAAAATTGTTGAGTCATATTCATATGTTCAACTTCACTATATCATTTTAAATTGTATTTCAAAATGATTGTACAAATTAATATTTCCACCGAAAACTTATCTGAGTTCTTTAGGTTCCATACTCTTATCAACACTTTGTACTAGATGCACATTTTTTATTTCAAATAAGAATAGTAGTATGGAGTTGAGGAAGATGGCGGAAGAGTAAGACGCGGAGATCACCTTCCTCCCCACAGATACATCAGAAATACATCTACACGGGGAACTGCTCCTATAGAACACTCACTGAATGCTGGTAGAAGACCTCAGACCTCCCAAAAGGCACGAAACTCCCCACGTACCTGGGTAGGGCAAAAGAAAAAAGAAAAAACAGAGACAAAAGAATGGGGATGGGACCTGCACCAGTGGGAGGGAGCTGTGAAGGAGGAAACATTTCCACACACTGGGAAGCCCCTTCGCGGGCGGAGACTGCGGGTGGCGGAAGTGGGAAGCTTCAGAGCCACGGAGGACAGAGCAGCAACAGGGGTGCGGAGGGCAAAGCGGAGAGATTCCCGCACAGAGGATCGGTGCCGACCAGCACTCACCAGCCTAAGAGGCTTGTCGGCTCACCCGCCCGAGCGGGCGGGGCCTGGGAGCTAAGGCTTGGGCTTCGGTGGGATCACAGGGAGAGGACTGGGGTTGGCGGCATGAACACAGCCTGAAGGGGTTAGTGCACCACGGCTAGCTGGGAGGGAGTCGGGGAAAAGGTCTGGAGCTGCCGAAGAGGCAAGAGACCTTTTCTTCCCTCTTTGCTTCCTGGGGCATGAGGAGAGGGGATTAAGCACGCCACTTAAGGGAGCTCCAGAGACAGGCGCAGAGCTGCCAAAGAGACTAGAGACTTTTTCTTCCTTCTTTGTTTCCTGGTGCACGAGGAGAGAGGAATAAGAGCGCCGCTCAAAGGAGCTCTAGAGACGGGCGCGAGCCGCGGCTATCAGCGCGGACCCCAGAGACGGGCATGAGATGCTAAGGCTGCTGCTGCCTCCACCAAGAAGCCTGTGTGCAAGCCCAGGTCACTCTCCACACCTCCCCTCCCGGGAGCCTGTGCAGCCCGTCACTGCCAGGGTCCCGTGATCCAGGGACAACTTCCCTGGGAGAACTTATGGCGTGCCTCAGGCTGGTGCAACGTCACGCCAGCCTCTGCCGCCACAGGCTCGCCCTGCATCCGTAACCCTCCCTCTGCCCGGCCTGAGTGAGCCAGAGCCCGCGAATCAGCTACTCCTTTAACCCCATCCTGTCAGAGAGAAGAACAGACGCCCTCAGGCAACCTACACGCAGAGGCAGGGCCACATCCAAAGCTGAATCCTGGGAGCTGTGCGAACAAAGAAGAGAAAGGGAAATTTCTCCCAGCAGCCTCAGGAGCAGTGGATTAAATCTCCACAATCAACTTGATGTACCCTTCATCTGTGGAATACCTGAATAGACAACGGATCATTCCAAATCGAGGAGGTGGACTTTGAGAGCAAGATATATTATTTTTTCCCCTTTTCCTCTTTTTGTGAGTGTGTATGTGTATGCTTCTGTGTGGGATTTTGTCTGTATAGCTTTGCTTTCACCATTTGTCCTAGAGTTCTGTCCATCCGTTTTTTTGTTGTTTTCCTTAAAAATTTTTTTTCTTAATAATTATTTTTTATTTTAATAACTTTATTTTATTTTATCTTTATTTTATTTTATCTTTCTTTCTTTCTTTCTTTCTTTCTTTCTTTCTCTTTCTTTCTTTTTTTCTTTCTTTCACTTTTTCTCCTTTTTATTCTGAGTGGTGTGGATAAAAGGCTCTTGGTGCTCCAGCCAGGAATCACTGCTGTGCCTCTGAGGTGGGAGAGCCAACTTCAGGACACTGGTCCACAAGAAACCTCCCAGCACCACGTAATATCAAATGGCAAAAATCTCCCAGAGATCTCCGTCTCAACAACAGGACCCAGCTTCACTCAACGACCAGCAAGCTACAGTACTGGACACCCTATGCCAAACAATTAGCAAGACAGGAACACAGCCCCATCCATTAGCAGAGAGGCTGCCTTTATTATTAAAATCATAATAAGGCAACAGACACACCAAAACACACCACCAGACGTAGACCTGCCCACCAGAAAGACAAGATCCAGCCTCATCCACCAGAACACAGGCACTAGTCCCCTCCACCAGGAAGCCTACACAACCCACTGAAACAACTCTAGCCACTGGAGACAGACACCAAAAACAAAGGGAACTATGAACCTGCAGCCTGAAAAAAGGAGACCCCAAACACAGTAAGATAAGCAAAAGGAGAAGACAGAAAAACACACAGCAGATGAAGGAGCAAGGAAAAAACCCACCAGACCTAACAAATGAAGAGGAAATAGGCAGTCTACCTGAAAAATAATTCAGAATAATAATAGTAAAGAGGATCCAAAATCTTGGAAATAGAATAGAGAAAATGCAAGAAATATTTAACAAGGACCTAGAAGAACTAAAGAGGAAACAAGCAACGATAAACAACACAATAAAGGAAATTAAAAATACTCTAGATGGGATCAATAGCAGAATAACTGAGGCAGAAGAACGGATAAGTGACCTGGAAGATAAAATAGTGGAAATAAATACTGCAGAGCAGAATAAAGAAAAAAGAATGAAAAGAACTGAGGACAGTCTCAGAGACGTCTGGGACAACGATAAACGCACCAACATTCGAATTACAGGGGGCCCAGAAGAAGAAGAGAAAAAGAAAGGGACTGAGAAAATATTTGTAGCGATTATAGTTGAAAACATCCCTAATATGGGAAAGGAAATAGTCAATCAAGTCCAGGAAGTGCAGAGAGTCCCATACAGGATAAATCCAAGGAGAAACATGCCAAGACACATATTAATCAAACCATCAAAAATTAAATATAATGAAAAAATATTAAAAGCAGCAAGGGAAATGCAACAAGTAACATGCAAGGGAATCCCCATAAGGTTAACAGCTGATCATTCAGCAGAAACTCTGCGAGACAGAAGGGAGTGGCAGGACATATTTAAAGTTCTCAGCAGAAACTCTACAAGCCAGAAGGGAGTGGCACAATATATTTAAAGAGATGAAAGGGAAGAACCTACAAACAAGATTACTCTACCCAGCAAGGATCTCATTCAGATTTGATGGAGAAATTAAAACCTTTATAGGCAAGCAACAGCTGAGAGAGTTCAGCACCACCAAACCAGCTTTACAACAAATGCTAAAGAAACTTCTCTAGGCAAGAAACACAAGAGAAGGAAAAGACCTACAATAACAAACCCAAAACAATTAAGAAAATGGGAATAGGACATACATATAGATAATTACCTTAAATGTAAATGGATTAAATGCACTGACCAAAAGACACAGA
>NC_041220.1:56209965-56210720 GCF_002837175.3 Physeter macrocephalus
TCTCAAGTGCTCATGGAACATTCTCCAGGATAGATCATATCTTGGGTCACAAATCAAGCCTTGGTAAATTTAAGAAAAGTGAAATCGTATCAAATATCTTTTCCGACCACAGCGCTATGAGACTAGATATCAATTACAGGAAAAGATCTGTAAAAAAGCAAACACATGGAAGCTAAACAATACACTACATAATAACGAAGTGATCACTGACGCAATCAAAGAGGAAATTTAAAAATACCTAGAAACAAATGACAATGGAGACACGACAACCCAAAACCTATGGGATGCAGCAAAAGCAGTTCTAAGAGGGAAGTTTATAGCAATACAATCATACCTTAAGAAACAGGAAACATCTCAAATAAACACCCTAACCTTGCACCTAAAGTAATTACAGAAAGAAGGACAAAAAAACCCCAAAGTTAACAGAAGGAAAGAAATCAAAAAGATCATATCATAAATAAATGAAAAAGAAATGAAGGAAACTATAGTAAAGATCCATAAAACTAAAAGCTGGTTCTTTGAGAAGATAAACAGAATTGATAAACCATTAGCCAGACTTATCAAGAAAAAAAGGGAGAAGACTCACATCAATAGAATTAAAAATGAAAAAGGAGAAGTAACAACTGACACTGCAGAAATACAAAGGATCATGAAAGATTACTACAAGCAATTCTATGCCAATAAAATGGACAACCTGAAAGAAATGGACAAACTCTTAGAAATGCACAACCTGCCGAGACTGAACCAGGAAGAAA
>NC_041220.1:56211332-56212933 GCF_002837175.3 Physeter macrocephalus
CAATATATGCAAATCAATCAACATGATACACCATTTCAACAAACTGAAGGAGAAAAACCATATGATCATCTCAATAGATGCAGAGAAAGCTTTTGACAAAATTCAACACCCATTTATGATAAAAACCCTGCAGAAAGTAGGCATAGAGGGAACTTTCCTCAACATAATAAAGGCCATATATGACAAACCCACAGCCAACATCGTCCTCGATGGTGAAAAACTGAAACCTTTTCCACTAAGATCAGGAACAAGACAAGGTTGCCCACTCTCACCACTCTTATTCAACATAGTTTTGGAAGTTTTACCAACAGCAATCAGAGAAAATAAAGAAATAAAAGGAATCCAAATCGGAAAAGAAGAAGTAATACTGTCACTGTTTGCAGATGACATGATCCTATACATAGAAAATCCTAAAGATGCTACCAGAAAACTACTAGAGCTAATCAATAAATTTGGTAAAGTAGCAGGATACAAAATTAATGCACAGAAATCTCTGGCATTCTTATACACTAGTGATGAAAAATCTGAAAGTGAAGTTAAGAAAACACTCCCATTTACCATTGCAACAAAAAGAATAAAATATCTAGGTATAAACCTACCTAAGGAGACAAAAGACCTGTATGGAGATAATTATAAGACACTGATGAAAGAAATTAAAGATGATACAAACAGATGGAGAGATATACCATGTTCTTGGATTGGAAGAATCAACATTGTGAAAATGACTCTACTACCCAAAGCAATCTACAGATTCAATGCAATCCCTATCAAACTACCAATGGCATTTTTTACAGAACTAGAAGAAAAAATTTCACAATTTATGTGGAAACACAAAAGACTCTGAATAGCCAAAGCAATCTTGTGAAGGAAAAATGAGACGGGAGGAATCAAGCTCCCTGACTTCAGACTATACTAAAAAGCTACAGTAATCAAGACAGTATGGTACTGGCACAAAAACAGAAATATAGATCAATGGAACAGGATAGAAAGCCCAGAGATAAACCCACGCACATATGGTCACCTTATCTTTGATAAAGAAGGCAAGAATATACAGTGAAGAAAAGACAGCCTCTTTAATAAGTGGTGCTGGGATAATTGGACAGGTACATGTAAAGGTATGAGATTAGAACACCCCCTAACACCATACACAAAAATAAGCTCCAAATGGATTAAAGACCTAAATGTAAGGCCAGAAACTATGAAACTCTTCGAGGAAAACATAGGCAGAACACTCTATGACATAAATCACAGCAAAATGCTTTTGGACCCACCTCCTAAAGAAATGGAAATAAAAACAAAAATAAACAAATTGGACCTAATGAAACTTAAAAGCTTTTGCACAGCAAAGGAAACCATAAACAAGACCAAAAGACAACCCTCAGAATGGGAGAAAATATTTGCGAATGAACTAACTGACAAAGGATTAATCTCCATAATTTACAAGCAGCTCATGCAGCTCAATATCAAAAAAACAAACAACTGAAACCATAAATGGGCAGAAGACCTAAATAGACACTTCTCCAAAGGAGATATACAGATTGTCAACAAACATATGAAAGAATGCTCAACATCATTAATCATTAGAGAAATGCAAATCAAAA
>NC_041220.1:56213224-56213482 GCF_002837175.3 Physeter macrocephalus
GCAATCCCACTACTGGGCATATACCCTGAGAAAACCATAATTCAAAAAGAGTCATGTACCAATATGTTCATTGCAGCTCTATTTACAATAGCCAGGACATGGAAGCAACCTAAGTGTCCATCAACAGATGAATGGATAAAGAATATGTGGCACATACATACAATGGAATATTAATCAGCCATAAAAAGAAACAAAATTGAGTTATTTGCAGTGAGGTGGATGGACCTAGAGTCTGTCATACAGAGTGAAGTAAGTCAA
>NC_041220.1:56213895-56218602 GCF_002837175.3 Physeter macrocephalus
TATGTATATGTATAACTGATTCACTTTGTTATAAAGCAGAAACTAACACCATTGTAAAGCAATTATACTTCAATAAAGATGTTAAAAAAATTGGACTTGATTAAAATTTTAAAAAAATAAGAATATTAAAGTAGTTACTAATTGTGGTCTTAACTGCATATTTCTGATTATTAATGATGTTGGACATCTTTTCATGTTATTAATCATTAATGTTTTATTTTTGAGAAAAGTCTGTTCGTGTCTTGTTCATTTTTTATTGGTTTGATAATTTTATATATACTTGGGAATCTTTATATATTTTTAGATCAATACAATTTGATTATATGCATTGTAAATAATTTTCTTAATTTGCAGCTTGTATGTGAAATATTTTATAATACTATTTTACAAGTTCAAATTCTTCGTTGATAAATGACATTTATCAGTCTTTCCTTTGATGGTGATTACTTCTTGGGTGTTGTTTAAGAAATCCTTTCATATCCGTAGATCATAAAACTATAACTCTCTAATTTGTCTAAATGTTTTTACATTTTTCATTTCACAGTTAAATCTTTAGTTAATTTTAAATTGACTGTTCTATAAGTGCTGTGGTAAGAATCCGATTTTAAGTACCCCAGATAACCCAGCTATCCCAGAATTATTCCCTTCTTTTTCCAGTGGTCTGCAATGCTACTTCTGTTTTAAAAAATTTTCACATATAAATGAATCTGTTTCTGGCTCTCTGTTCTATGCCATGGGTTAATTGTTTCTGTTTCCATGCAACTATTACAATTTAAATTATAGTAACTTTAGAATAAGTCTTGATAGCTGCTAAGGAAAAACCATCAGATTACATTTCTTTTCTGGCAGCTTCTTGCCTTTGTTCTACCACATAAATTTTATAATCATATATCAAGTTACTTAACAATTACAACTGAAATTTTGACATGATAATGTGTTTTGTATGCTTCCTTTTTCAACATTAAGAATAGTAAGTAGAAAACCCCAAAGCCATTCATGATCAGATACAATTAAAAAAGGAGTTCAAGGATTTGTCTAGGAGTCACATATTTCCTCTTCTGTTGCCCCACTGTTAATTCCTTCACTAAAAAAAACATGGACTCTTGAATGTCCATATAAAAATGTACAATCTCTAAATTAGTTTCTAATTAACTGTTCATATTAATTGTTCCTAATTAGGAACTCAGAAGGAAGGGCTGCTTTACTAAGAAACCATTTCCCCCAAATTGTAATCCCACAGTGGCTCCTGCAATTGTCTGTTAAATACAAAGACCACTGGCATATAAAATATAAAATATTCCTTGCTAAAATCTTTTGGAAAGCTACCTTCTGAACCTATGAAAGTTCACTTCCTAGAGACATCAGTATGTTTCTGCCATGTTTTCTATAACAATAATAATATCAGAGAACATAACTGAACACATACAAAATACTAAGGACATTATCTTTTAAAAATTTCAATTTAATCCATGACTCTATAATCATAACCGATTGTTAGATGACTCAGAAATTCAGATGCATCAGTTATATTTCCCTTAGTCACATGGCTAATAAGTAGGGAAACTTGCATTTAAACTCAAATGTATCTGAGCAGAAGGTTAAAATGTGCTTGCATTAAGAGCTTTAAAAAAAAGTACGCTGATATAGCAACTCAGCATTGTTCTGTGTGGTAGCCTGAATAATAGCTCCTCAAAGATATCCAAGTCCTAATCCTCGGAACCTGTGATATGATTAATTTAAAGATCTTGAGACAGAGAGATTATCCTGTGTTATCTGTATGGGCTTGGCATTATCATAAGGGCCCTTATATAAGAGAAACAGGAATTTAGAGTGGTAGTAGGGCTTCCCTGGTGGCGCAGTGGTTGCGCGTCCGCCTGCCGATGCAGGGGAACCGGGTTCGCGCCCCGGTCTGGGAGGATCCCACATGCCGCGGAGCGTCTGGGCCCGTGAGCCATGGCCGCTGGGCCTCCGCGTCCGGAGCCTGTGCTCCGCAACGGGAGAGGCCGCAGCAGAGGGAGGCCCGCGTACCACAAAAAAAAAAAGAAATAGAGTGGTAGTAGCAGACGTCATGTTGGAGCTAGGATTAGAGTGACACAAAGAAAGGTTTACAAGCTGAGGAATGTGGCTTCTAGGAGCATCTAGAAATTGGCCTCCAGAGGCTTCTAGAACAACCTCTAGAAGTTGAAAAGGACTGGTAAACAGATTCTCACTTAAAGCCTCCAGCCAGAACCAGTCATGCTGACACCATGACTTTAGTCCAAGGAGACTAATTTTGGACTTCAGACCTCCACAACTGCAACATAATAAATGCGTTGTTTCTTAAGCCATTAAGTGTATGGTAATTGGTTACATTAACAATAACAAACTTACCCAGTTCACTTTACTTAAATAAACACACGAAGAATACTGCTTCAGAGTCTAGCTCTAGATCAGGCAAAAACACATTTTTGTTAACTGAACTAACATGTTAGAGCAGGGGTCCCCAACCTCGGGGTGGCGGATGGGTAGTGGTCCATGGCCTGTTAGGAAGTGGGCTGCACAGCAGGAGGTGAGCGGCAGGAGAGCAAGGGAAGCTTCATCTGCCGTTCCCTATTGCTCACATTACCGCCTGAAACACTCCCCTACTCCGTCTGTGGAAAAATTGTCTTCCACAAAACCGGTCCCTGCTGCCAAAAAGGTTGGGACTGCTGTGTTAGAGGGTTTACTAAAAACACCTGCTACTAAGAAAATGTCTCCTTTGGAAAATTTGTACAGTGGGTCTTAAATATCATCAAGTTATTCCAGACAAAGTCTCTTTTCCTCTGTTGGTTCCCATTTCAAAAAAATTGTTTTTTGGTTTTGGGTTTTTTTGCCTTCACAGCCTGTTGAGCTTTGTCATGCTGGAGACTTCCCACAGCTTTTCTGCCACTGCAACAAAATGATAGGAATATGAGAACCAGTGGGAGCCAAGCCTTTAAAAAAAAACATTTAAACCCTTACATGGAAAAGAGCTGACACCCCACAAATCTGAACATAAACACAGATCTATCAGCCTTGATCACTAGGAAGCCAGTCAACTGAAGTCTGGATTACAGTACACTCTCTATCATCAGTCCATCCACAATAAAAACAGTTTATGGATATTCTGCAGAGGCTAAATATTTCTGGGTCTTTTCTGTTATTTTATGGAATCAATGCCTAATTGAAAACTGAATTATGAAAGTTATGTCAGGTGAAGTAAGAGATGCAAGATGTTGTGGGCTTGTAGATATATCAATAAAATGAGAGGGAGTTCCCTAGTGGCGCAGTGGTTAAGAATCCGCCTGCCAATGCAGGGGACATGGGTTCAATTCCTGGTCCAGGAAGATCCCACATGGTGCGGAGCAACTAAGCCAATGTGCCACAACTACTGAGCCTGCACTCTAGAGCCTGTGAGCCACAACTACTGAGCCCGCGTGCCACAACTGCTGAAGCCCATGCACCCTAGAGCCCGCACACTGCAACTAGTGAGCCCACGTGCCGCAACTACTGAAGCCCGTGCACCTAGATAGAGCCTGTGCTCCGCAACAAGTCAAGCCACTGCAATGAGAAGCCTGCGCACCTCAATGAAGAGCAGCCCCCGCTCCCCGCAACTAGAGAAAGCCCGCAAACAGCAACAAAAACCCAATGCAGCCAAAAAAGTATTTAAAAAGTAAAATAAAATGCAGAAACTTTGATGATTTTAGTATTACATTGAATTTTTTTTAAACATTGAGCTGTTCTGGAACCTACTGATTGCCCAGTTATTTATAAATTCTACCAGATCTATTTAAATAATCAAAGGAATTATAATTAAATGCAATATTTATTGGAAAATTTGAAAGAAGGGTATTGATTATCATATATAATTCAGATATGCATAGATTTGTAAAATTCTCTTATGTTTTTTATATATAACCTATCACTTTTGCTCAGAGTTGGAGAATGAGCATCTCTTTGATGGGGAGAAAAAGAAACTAAAGCTAAAATTACTACATTAGTTATTTTCATTTATTTTATTTTAGGTAAAGTAGCCATTTCAAAATGCAACTTCCTTACTCATGTGTGTTTCCCTCCCCCCTTTCAAGGGCTTGCCCTTTCCAATCCCTTTTTCAAACTGTCTTCTAAGTATCAAGATAAACTTCATCATCTTCGTCATGTTCATCATCTTCACCATGGAAGGCAGAGGGGACTCTGCTCATTAGACTGTTTCTTGAGTCTACATTAGCCTTTGCGTTTTATCTCACATTAATACTCCTCTCAGTATATCTTTGCCATCAGGAAACATTCCACCCTTAAACTGTTCTATACCATCAACTACAGGAATATATGAAGCTGCTCTCAGATACCTGTGACCCAGTGTCATGCCAAATGTGGGCCTTCAGTGAGAGACAAACTATTCTTGAACCAACACTGTAGGAAAGAGACAACTGTTACTGTATTCTCATATAATTCTTCCAGCTCCACCCTAAACATGATTTTGACCCAGGAGAGTACAGGTTTACTCTACCTTATCCAAAACTTTTGGAAGAAAAATATGTTTTAGAATTCAGAATTTGGTGGATAATCAAAAGCATCCTTTTTTTTTTTTTCCTTTTTTTCTTTTTTTTCCGGTACGCGGGCCTCTCACTGTTGTGGCCTCTCCCGTTGCGGAGCACAGGCTCCGGACGCGCAGGCTCAGCGGCCATGGCTCACAGGCCCAGCCGCTTC
>NC_041220.1:56218665-56229188 GCF_002837175.3 Physeter macrocephalus
TCCTCCCGGACCGGGGCGCGAACCCGTGTCCCCTGCATCGGCAGGCGGATTCTCAACCACTGCGCCACCAGGGAAGCCCAGAAAGCATCCTTTAAGTCAGTACATTGGTATATTTCCACAATAAAATGTATAAATATTCACGCCAAGTAGTTTTTAGAGCTCTTTCAGTGTTGAAAACATAGATAAGAGACTGAATACCTGTATTATCTGAGATTTTGCCCTTTAGCTAGTCCTCACACAAACTTGTACTCTCAGCAACTTATTTATTTCATATCATATTGCTCTATAATTAATTAGCCCTATATCTGTCCTCCAAACTCTTGCTGAATTTTTCTCAATGATGCCTGATATTTACAAATCAAAATAATTTCTTTCAAGTTTCCTGTTTTGTTTTATTTGTTTGGTTTTTTACTTTGGCCTAATTCTGAAAGTAAAAAAAAAAATCAATTGTATGACTATATACAACATTTTGATAGTCACTCTTTCCTCTGGTGATAGGATTGTACATTTTCACCCTATTGAATTAAAAGACAGTCATGTGACATTCTTTGGTCAATTAAATGTAAGCAGAGGTCACAAAGGCTCACTTTTGGCTAGAAATGTATAAAGCCAGCTCATGATATGCTGTATTCTCTTTTCCTTTACTCTGTGATTATGGAAGCATGTGTCAAAATAGAGCTTCAGTGAAACTGGATACATAAGGAACTATTTGAACACAGTCCCTCTTTGACACATAAGGAGTCTCTAGGATATTTAGGTTGCATCTTACTGAAAAATATTCTAGCCTAGACTAACTGTTGCAAAAGTTTTATAAAAATAATCTAATAAGGACATTCCAAACATATATAAAGTACAGTAAATTGCATAGATTGAAAATGGGCATCTGTCACTGAGATTAAACACATAATACTAATTCAAAAATTTTACATCAGATCTTTTAAAACATAAATAAAAATTTACAGATATAGCTACCTCCCATCCTTCTCATTCCATAGATATAGTTGCTATTTATAAATGGGGTATCCTTTCCCTGTTCATTGTATTATATTTACTACATATGAACATTAGAAGAATAAGGTCTATATCACCTCTGATGTTTAATTGCCAGCAAGCCTCAGCCATTCCAAAATCCTGCATTTTCCAATGAAGATATATGGAGCCCAGTTTACCAGTGCTTTTCCTACTCTTGATCCCAACCTCTAGTGGACAGCCCAAGACAAGGTTTTCAACAATGTCTCGTAGACCCACTCACCAGGACATCCTCCATTCTCTTTACAATCTCACTTAGAAGGTCTCCCAGGGTTCATATTCTGGTGGAGAGATCTTTGGTAACACAGAAAATTCATAAATCCTTCCTCAATACTCTGCCAAGGCAGTTCCATCATTCTCACCTCATTAACTCAGGGGAAATTTTGTATCCTGTATCAATAATCCCTTCTAGCAGTGTATCAAGAGAAGTTCCAGATATGCTTGGCAGGACGTTAATCTCTAATACATGGTAGAATTCTTCCATTTCAATAAATTATCCACCCAGCTTTATATTCTGTACTCCTACTCTAGTTCAGAAACTTTATGATCCACCACTATATGTGTTCCTTCAGTTCCTGCCAAAATATATACATATATATTTGGTCTTGCAATTATTTAAGAGTAAATACTATTTTCTCTTGGAACACAGGCTGAATTCTTCTCTTGTTAATTGTCTCAAAGCACTAAGGAGAGAAAGCAAGAAAAATTCAGAGGAGGACCAGCATCATCTTGCAAAGCTTCTGCCTCAAGTGATATCTTTGCTGGGTCCCCACACAGGCTGAGGTTTTCATCATATAACAAGGATGAGAGCTCTTCTTTTTGTCAATATTGCTCAAAGGAAACTGTGTTTTCAAGATTTATCATCCAAACCAGTTTCCCCATCCCAAAGCTCAGATTTTCACTTTTTTCCTATCAAGACTTAGACTTTTGCATAGGAAACCTATCGATGTTGCAGAATAAGTCTCCTTTGTAGCCCTGCCACATTTAGAATAAAATTGTGGGACTAATTTTCAGCACAAATTGTACTATAGCTGCAAGACATGAGGGTATCTTCAAATTTACCCTGGAGGTCTTCTGAGTGATTTCAGCTAATACTTAATTGACCTGAGCCCTTCATTTCATTTTTCCAAGACTTCTAAAGTAGTTAACCAGGGGGAATTCCCTGAAGGTCCAGTGGTTAGGACTCCACACTTCCACTGCCAGGGGCCTGGGTTCCATCCCTGGTCAGCGAACTAAGATCCCACAAGCTATGTGGCATAGCCAAACAGTACTCCATAAAGTTGTTAACCAAAACCAGCTAATTTCACACATCTTTAAATAGCATCCAAGTGCCTTTGTTGCTGTAGAGTCTAAAGTTTTCTCTGCTTTATCCTCCACATGTACCAATTTCATATCAATACCTGTGTGAGTTTTAGTAACTGTGATGCTACTATATGCAGGTATTATCACTGCTTCACTTAGTACCAGAAATGGGGCCCTCGTTTCTATCTTCCCATTAAATATTTTATTTCTAGAGTCCTATCCTTGGGATCTGTTTCCAGGGCTACTTCCAATGCCAACAATTGTAGCTTGAGTTCTCTGTACTACCTCAAACCTGATGTTGCAAAAGCAACTGGAGGAGGTAGAGCATTACTGAGGTCACTAGGGAGGGCATCTGGTGCTCTGTTCCTCCCTGGGCCTGTAGAGGAGCCTAGCGAGTGACTCAGAATTGCTCAACAGTGAGTTGCCTTGGGGGAACATTTACCCTTTGGCTCCTGTGCCCACCCCCACATTGGTTGAACATGGCCTGTGGGGCATGATGACGATGCATTAGTCGGTTATCAATGGTTAGGCATGCATACCTATGATAAAAGAAAGCCAGCTTTATCTTGAGGGCTCAAGATATTGAGCAATTTTGAGGGTCACTCTCTAGGCTCCTGCATCAGGTATGCTGAAGCCTGAAGAAAATGATCAACCTCTGATCAAACGTGACCACAGATGATGCCAACCGAATGAGAAGTAGAACACAAGAAATGTCATACAAAGAAACTTGCTTTGCAATATGCATGTTTTGCCTAGTTTTTAAAAAGCATGTATTCAAAGTGGAGCCTATTTAAATATGTATGTAAATAAACAGGCAACTAGATAAATAAGCAATTAAATAAATACAATTTTTGGAAAATCCATGTGTAGACATTTCTTACTGAATGGAATTGGGAGTATAACTCTATCTTTATCTTTACTAATTGATTTTTCTGAATTTTTGGCCAGTGTTAGACCTAAAGTCTGTACGAACAAATTACTCCATGTTTTAGTAAGATGCTGTGTATTTTAGACAGCTTTAAAGGAAAGATAGCACCCAAGGCTCTTTCTTTTCCCGCTTAATCTTGGTTAGATAGCTTGGTTCACTCCTTAGCACACTGATGCTTCGATTAGTTGCTAGATGATAGATACCACCCTACAGTACCTGGCTAGCTCTGCTGTTGCAGGCAGCAGGATGCCTCCGACCAGGGCCACACTGAGCTCTAAAATGTTTAGTGATATATCAATAAATAATCCCTTGGCCATATGCATTACCTTGCAAATTCTATTCATTTTTACTTAATCTAAATAAAGTTCAGAGGTTTCATTACCTTTGGAAACAGGAAAAAGACAGAGGAGTTTTGAAAAAGCAGTATACAAATGAAAAATAACTAAGTAGATAATATTTTAAAGTAGACAACTCATTTTCCATCTGTAAGTTGCAAAAGAAATCAGAATACAGGATTGTTAAAAGGAATCTCAGTCTTGTACTCTCTCTTTCTGAATACATGTGCCATGCATAGTCATTCATAAAAATTATTCCTAAGTCATAGTATGCTAATTCACGTTCAGCTAAATAAGGAAAAAAAAGAAAGAAAGAGAAAGGGAGAGAGAGAGAGAGAGAAAGGAAAAAAGGAAGGAAGGAGAGATTTTCATAGGATCTCATCTCTTATTATGTGTCAATTTGGTTTTGCTTATAGTCCGCATTTTTTCTAGTATTTAATTTTGTTATTTTCCCAGAAAAATTTAAAGTTAAATTGTATTGTATGGTGCAAAAAGTAGTTATCTCTGGATAATTTTCAGGTATTTTTATTTTAAATTTAAAAAAAAAGTAATTTAATATTTTCAGAATCATTTTATGACCATGCATTTGTACTACTTTTATAATTTGGAACGTTAGCATAATTTTTAATAAAAAGTCTAATTATATGGGTAATTTAACAAAATAAACACTTAGATCTTAAGACTTTATACAATATATATCCTTTGGGTTTGGATACTCATAGGACAAAGTATCTGGCTTTAACCTATATATTCTTATTTCACTTTGTTGCAATAGTACGTATAATATTGAATATTATTTGTATTTCTTCCCTTTTGTATTATTTAATTTTCCATGTCATAGTTAGGGACACTATGTAAAATAGCAAATAAACATAAATGTGGTTTAAAGATACACAGAAGAAGAGAAATCATTTTTAAAAATGGACACTATGGTCTAAATGAAACAAAAATGATATCGTTAAATAGCCTTCTTTATTATCTTACAGTTTTTATGGGTCAAGAAACTAGGAGCTGCTTGCTTCATGTATGTAACTCAAGGTTACAGTAAGCTGTGAGCCGAGGCTGTGGTGGGAGATGGAGGTACTGTTTCCAAGCTCACCTTCATTACTGTGAGCAGATTCAGTTCCTCACTGTACAGAGGTCTTTGTTCCTTGCTACACAGGCCTCTCATAAAGCAGCTCAAAACTCAATCCAAAGCTTTCATCAGATCGAGTGAGTAAAAGAGTGGGAGACAGCACCCAAGACAGAAGCCAGAATTTGTGATCTAATCTGGGAAATGACATCCTATCATTTTTTGTGTATTCTATATTTAAAAGGGTATGAATAGCAGGAGGCAAGGAAAGGAAGTATTTGGGGCCAGCTTAGAATTGCCTACATCAGAATTTAATCTCCCTGTTTATTAACTATTATCCTTATTTGCAGTCTATGCATTTGTTTTTCCATCTATTTGTATGCAATTCTATGAAAAAAAAGTACAAGTTAATTTCTCCTCCTATATGGTCATAAAATCGCCAAGAAAAGACAAAACCATGCCCAGTGATGATCTGAAAAAATTCCTGGTAACCTCTTTTGCCTTTTCACAAGCTTTGAATAATTTTTCTGATAGGTTTGAAGTGACGTTCAAATGATTCAGCAAAAGCATATGCACAAAAGCACTTACAAAAACACATGCATTTACACACACACACACACACACACACACACACATACACACACACACATAGAGAAAAAGAGAAAGCAAATGTGACAATATATTAACAGTTGATCCTGTGTGAAGGTGAGGATCATACGGATTTTACTGTATTACTCTTTCAACTTTTCTGTAAGCTTGACAAAATGAAAAGCTGGGGAAAAAAACAACAACCCTACTTAAGGTCTAGAATAACACATGAAAGTTTGTCAAATCTAAGAACCATTTTAAATAAAACTGGATATTGGGACAAGCTAACATTTAAACTTTCATAGTTTAATTTTGATAGAAACAAGACATATAAGACAAATTTTTTATCACAGATTATTTTAACATAGCAATTTTGATTTACTAATTATAGGGTGACTAAAATTCAGAGTTCAAAATATTTTATGTTAAATGCTTTGATAGTGTTATATATACGGGATAATGTCTGGTTTCTTTTTATTTTATTATTGTAAAATAATAAATATACTAACAAAACTATTTTCTTTCAAGAAGTGATGCCCCTGAACTTATCCATTTTAGCAGTCAAAACTTTAGGCACTATCTTTATCTTCATGTTCTGCTTCTCATCAAGGTCAATCACCAGTTTCATTTACTATAGCTTCCTTTTATCTCTGAAATACTGCCACTTGTCCTCCTCACCTCTACCACTGTTCCATGTAGGTCATCATCACCTATCACAAGGGTTAATGCAAGAGCGCTTAACTAGTCTTCTGGCCTGAAGATGTGCTCTCTCAAGTCCAATCTCAAAAAAAAATCCCAGTCATCTTTATAATACAAATTTAATTATGTTCAGCGGTCTAATAAAACAGTTTGGATGTCTTTCCAGGGATCTTGTGATTAATTCAAAATACTTTAAAAGGCTTTCAAGGTCCTTCTTGATATAGCCTCTGATTTCCTTTGATGTTTCACCTCTGGCCACTTCCTCTGTTACATTCTGTGGTCCTAAAATACTAAATTTCTTCAGCTTATTGAATATTATGTGTTCTTTCATCACCCTGCCTTTGTATTTACTGTATGCTCTGTATTAAACAGTCCTCCAATCATGTTCTCATTAATTTCTCATTTTTCAGGTGTCAGTTTGGACATGAAGCTTTCTCAGGTCGAGATTTTTGTAACATACATCCTGCATGTTACTAATGCATCCTGTAGTTCCTCTAGTATAGCACTTATCATGTCCTATAGTTGTTTATTAATTTATGTGTTTCTCCTAGTAGATAAGGGTAAGTCTGACAGTGAGGGTAGAATCTTTTAAGTGATCATGGTGTCACCAATGCTAGCAAGAACATATTTGAAAATTAATATAAAATAATAATAATGATTGAATTCCAAAGTTATTGAGCAACAACTGTATGCTAATCCCTGTGAAAAAGCCCATTACGTGGATTGTCTTACTGCTCAAAACCAATCTTTAGAGTAGGTGAAATTATGTTAAAGATGAAAGAATGAAATGAGTGTAGAAATGTTAAATTAGTAAAGATCAAAGCTTATATTTAAACTCTAGTTTCAGAGTGCAAGATTTTTATCACTAAGCTATAGAAAATAAGAAGATTCTAGCAATATGTCTGCACAAAAGAGACATATTGGAGCTAGAGAGAAATTTATTTCTAACCACTTCATTTAAAAATTACTTTAAAATGTTTTATGGCACATTATCATATCTATGTTTTTTAAGAAGGCTCTTATTTTTATTGGGCATCCCTAATTGTTTAAAACTCTAGTCTCCTTCCTGTGAGGCAAAAATGCCTACCCTCAGCCCTCCTATAGTCTTTCCTCTTTCAATATTATTAGTTAGCACCTCTGAAATATACAGAATAAGTCTAATTAATATTCCATATTAATAACTATGCACATTTTTAATGTTAGTTGTCATATTAATGTTCTTTTGACCTCCAAAATATATTTTATTTGAATAAATTTCAAGTGTATTATTTTTATTGTTTTGTAAAATTATTTAGAATTAAAGATAAGTCTAAGAAACATTCCCATGCTGTGAAACATTTTTTATGTTAATCTTTTCCATACTTATTTCTTCAGAGATTTATATTTTCATTCCTATTAATATAATAGTTGATAAATAAGAAATAATACATGTAATATTTATTTAAGTCATAAAGCCCAATACTGTAATAAACACATGTGACACCATCAATCCAACTCAAGAACTAGAACCCTGTCATTAACTGTATCCCCTCAGGTACTTGTCTTCACCATCTTCCTCTTGCCTTTCCCCCACCAGAGGTCACCGCTAGTCTGAATTCTATCTTCATCGTTGTCTTGACTTTCATAAAATATTTTCATTTTATGTAAATGTATTTCTAAGCAAAGTATTGTTGCTATATGTTTATATTTGAGCTTTATAGAAAAGGCACTACACTAACAGAGTCTCATAGACCTATTTTTCCCCCTCTCACCATTATAGTTTAAAAAATCGTCTACGTTGCTGTGTGTGGCTGTGGTTTATTCACTTTTGCTCATGTATAATATTCCTTTGAGAGAGTACACCAAAATATATGTTCAACCTCTCTCAGGTAAGCATTTGTATAATTCCTAATTTTTTAATATTATAAACAGAAATGCTATAAACATTTTGTACACATTGTCTGAAGCATATGAATTTTTTAAGAGCTTAATTAAGTATTGGAATGCTGGGTCACAGAATATGCATATGTTTAACATTAAAATATAATAACAATATTCCCCAAAGTAAATGTATATCTATATCTATCTATCTATCTATCTATATATATAAGTGATGTCCATTTATTTAGGCCTGCTCATTTCCATTTACCTCTCTTTCTCATTATAGGCAGCCACTATGATTAATTAGCTTTCAAACTTCTCATCCACATTTTTACAATTTTACCTCATAATTAAGTAATGATAATACCTAACACAGTTGTAAGTGTATTCTTAAATCAATTTATTATTTCCATTACTGTCAAATTGTTGATTGAATTAAGGGTTATGATTTTTAAGAGCCATGAGTACTGTATATAGACCTCTTTCATTCATTTAAACTGCCATCCAGTAAGAAAATGTACCTTTAATATTTGTAAAGGTCTTTTTTTGAAAAAGAAAAATGTTTGAAGCATTATTTTAAAGGTAAATACTTAAAAGAACAAAGCTTAAATGGTAGGTCATCAGTTTTCTCAGCTCTATGGGGTATTATTAAACTGATCTCCAATGTGGCAGAACCAATTTACATTTCTCCCCACCATTAATGTTATCAGACTTTATTCATTTGCCAATCTAATCGCTCACTATTGTTATACTCTTCAATTCCTTGATCATGAGTCAGATTAAACATGTTTCATCTTTTTACATGTAGATTTATGTTTCAGGAGTCTGCTCCGTAAATTCTTTTTCAGATGTTTTTTCAAGTTTTTCGACTGGCTTATGTGGATTTTTGCTTATTTATTTTTAGACTTTAAATATCGAAACACTTTTTTCAATTGTGTACATCACACATATTTCTCCTTATCTGCTGTTATTCTTTTTAACTTAATTCCTTGGGGATCTTTTTCTGTTTTTTTCTTTGTACAGAATATTATGTATAAGATATTATACATACTTTTTTATGCATATGTATGTTTTTTTCCTTTATTTTCTGTGCTTTGGGGCTTTGTTAAATAAATAAGTAAACAGATATGCTTCTTTATTTTTATTAATGGTTAAAATTTTTAATACATTTTGTTTTTATTCATAAGGAATTAATACTCATAAGAGTATGAGTAAGAATCTATTTTTACTAGTTTTCCATACAGGAAATCAATTGCCACAGAAGAACTTACTGTTTCCCATGAGTTCTTAAAACATTGTTCTTTTTTAACATCTTTATTAGAGTATAATTGCTTTACAATGTTGTGTTAGTTTCTGCTGTAAAACCAAGTGAATCAGCTATATGTATACATATATCCCCATATCCCCTCCCTCTTGCACCTCCCTCCCACCCTCCCTATCCTACCCCTCTAGGTCTTCCCAAATCAACAAGCTGACCTCCCTGTGAGATACAGCGCTTCCCACTAAATATTTATTTTACATTTGGTAGTGTATATATCTCAGTGCTACCTCTCACTTTGTCCCAGCCTAACCTTCCCCCTCCCCGTGTCCTCAATGATTCTCTGTGTCTGCGTCTTTATTTCTGTCCTACCCCTAGGTGCATCCCAATGCAGGGGTCACGGGTTCAATCCCTGCTCCAGGAGGATCCCACATGTTGCGGAGCAACTGGGCCCCGTGCACCAGAGCTACTGAGCCTGCACTCTAGAGCCCGCAAGCCACAACTACTGAGCCTGCATGCCACAACTGCTGAGGCCCATGCACCTAGAGCTCATGCTCTGCAGCAGGAGGGGCCACTGCGTTGTAGAGCCCAAACACCATAGTGAATAGTGGCCCTGCTCTCCACAACTGGACAAAGCCCGTGCGCAGCAGCAAAGATTCAATGCAGCCAAAGATAAATAAATAAAATATTTGTAGTTTTTGAAGGAACCTCCATACTGTTCTCCACAGTGGCTGTATCAATTTACATTTCCACCAACAGTGCAAGAGGGCTCCCTTTTCTCCACACCCTCTAAAGCATTTATTGTTTGTAGATTTTTTGATGATGGCCATTCTGACTGGTGTGAGATGATATCTCACTGTAGTTTTGATCCTTTTCTCCACACCCTGTCCAGCATTTATTGTTTCTAGATTTTTTTGATGATGGCCATTCTGACCGGTTTGAGATGATATCTCATTGTGGTTTTGATTTGCATTTCTCTAATGATTAATGATGTTGAGCATTCTTTCATGTGTTTGTTGGCAATCTGTATATCTTCTTTGGAGAAATGTCTATTTAGGTCTTCTGACCATTTATGGATTGGGTTGTTTGTTTTCTTGATATTGAGCTGCATGAGTGGCTTGTAAATTTTGGAGATTAATCCTTTATCAGTTGCTTCATTTGCAAATATTTTCTCCCATTCTGAGGGTTGTTTTTGGTCTTGTTTATGGTTTCCTTTGCTGTGCAAAAGCTTTTAAGTTTCATTAGGTCCCACTTGTTTATTTTTGTTTTTATTTCTGTTTCTCTAGCAGGTGGGTCAAAAAGGATCTTGCTGTGATTTATGTCATAGAGTGTTCTGCCTATGTTTTACTCTAAGAGTTTTCTTGTGTCTGGACTTACACTTAGGTCTATAATCCATTTTGAGTTTATTTTTGTGTATGGTGTTAGGGAGTGTTCTAATTTCATTCTTTTACA
>NC_041220.1:56229841-56261161 GCF_002837175.3 Physeter macrocephalus
ATGCATTAATTTTGTATCCTGCTACTTTACCAAATTCATTGATTAGCTCTAGTAGTTTTCTGGTAGAATCTTTAGGATTTTCTATGTATAGTATCAAGTCATCTGCAAACAGTGACATCTTTACTTCTTCTTTTCCGATTTGGATTCCTTTTATTTCTTTTTCTTCTCTGATTGCTGTTGGTAAAACTTCCAAAACTATGTTGAATAAGAGTGGTGAGAGTGGGCAACCTTGTCTTATTCCAGATCTTAGTGGAAATGGTTTCAGTTTTTCACCATTGAGAACGATGTTGGATGTGGGTTTGTGATATATGGACGTTATTATATTGAGGAAAGTTCCCTCTATGCCTGCTTGCTGGAGGGATTTTATCATAAATCGGTGTTGAATATTGTTGGAAGCTTTCTCTGCATCTATTGAGATGATCATATGGTTTCTCTCCTTCAGTTTTTTAATATGGTGTATCACATTGATTGATTTGCATATCTTGAAGAATCCTTGCATTCCTGGGATAAACCCCTTTTGATCATGGTGTATGATACTTTTAATGTGCCGTTGGATTCTGTTTGCTAGTATTTTGTTGAGGATTTTTGCATCTATGTTCATCAGTGATCTTGGCCTGTAGTTTTCTTTCTTTGTGACATCTTTGTCTGGTATCGGTATCAGGGTGATGGTTGCCTCGTACAATGAGTTTGGGAGTGTTCCTCCGTCTGCTATATTTTGGAAGAGTTTGAGAAGGATAGGTGTTAGCTCTTCTCTAAATGTTTGATGGAATTTTCCTGTGAAGCCATCTGGTCCTGGGATTTTGTTTGTTGGAAGTTTTTTTTTTTTTTTTTTTTTTTGCAATACGCGGGCCTCTCACTGTTGTGGCCTCTCCTGTTGCAGAGCACAGGCTCCAGACGTGCAGGCTCAGTAGCTATGTCTCATGGGCCCAGTCACTCTGCAGCATGTGGGATCTTCCCGGACTGGGGCATGAACCCATGTCCCCTGCATTGGCAGGCAGACTCTCAACCACTGCACCACCAGGGAAGCCCTGTTGGAAGATTTTTAATCACAGTTTCAATTTCAGTGCTTGTGATTGGTCTGTTCATATTTTCTATTTCTTCCTGGTTAAGTCTCTGAAGATTGTGCATTTCTAAGAATTTGTCCATTTCTTCCTGGCTGTCCATTTTATTGGCATATAGTTGCTTGTAGCAATCTTTCATTATCCTTTGCATTTCTGCAGTGTCAGTTATTACTTCTCCTTTTTCATTTCTAATTCTATTGATTTGAGTCTTCTCTCTTTTTTTCCTAATGAGTCTGGCTAATGGTTTATCAATTTTGTTTACCTTCAGAAAGAACCAGCTTTTAGTTTTATTGATCTTTGCTACTTTTCTTCATTTCTTTTTCATTTATCTCTGATCTGATCATTATGATTTGTTTCCTTCTCCTAACTTTGGGTTTTTTTTTTGTTCTTCTTTCTCTAATTTCTTTAGGTGTAAGGTTAGGCTGTTTATTTGAGATATTTCTTGTTTCTTGAGGTAGGATTGTATTGCTGTAAACTTCCCTCTTAGAACTTCTTTTGCTGCATCCCATAGATTTTTGGCCACCGTGTTTTCATTGTCATTTGTTTCTTTGTATTTTTTGATTTCCTCTTTGATTTCTTCAGTGATCTGTTGGTTATTTAGTAGTGTATATTTTAGCCTCCATGTGTTTGTACTTTTACAGATATTTTCCTGTAACTGATATCTAATCTCATAGCATTGTGGGTGGAAATGGTACTTGATACGATTTGAATTTTCTTAAATTTACCAAGCTTGATTTGTGACCCCAGATATGATCTATCCTAAAGAATGTTCCATGAGCACTTGAGAAGAAAGTGTATTCTATTGTTTTTGTATGGAATGTCCTATAAATATCAATTAAGTCCATCTTGTTTAATGTATCATTTAAAGCTTGTGTTTCCTTATTATTTTCATTTTGGATGATCTGTCCATTGGTGAAAGTGGTTTGCTAAAGTCCCCTACTATAATTGTGTTAATGTCGATTTCCCCTTTTATGGCTGTTAGTATTTGCCTTATGTGTTGAGGCAATCCTATGTTGGGTGCATAAATATTTACAATTGTTTTATCTTCTTCTTGGATTCATCCCTTGATCATTATGTAGTGTCCTTCTTTGTCTCTTGTAACAGTCTTTATTTTAAAGTCTATTTTGTCTGATATGAGTATTGCTACTCCAGCTTTATTTTGATTTCCATTTGCATGGGATAACTTTTTCCATTTCCTCACTTTCAGTCTGTATGTGTCCCTAGGTCTGCAGTGGGTCTCTTTTAGACAGCATATATACAGGTCTTGTTTTGTATCCATTCAGCCAGTCTATGCCTTTTGGTTGGAGCACTTAATCCATCTACATTTAAGGTAATTATCAATATGTATGTTCCTATTACCATTTTCTCAATTGTTTTGGGTTTTTTATAGTAGGTCTTTTCCTTCTCTTGTGTTTCCGGCCTAGAGAAGTTCCTTTAGCATTTGTTTTAAAGCTGGTTTGATGAGGCTGAATTCTCTTAGCTTTTGCTTATCTGTGTAGGTTGTAATTTCTCTGTTGAATCTGAATGAGATCCTTGCTGGGTAGAATAATCTTGCTTGTAGGTTTTTCCCTTTCATCACTTTTAATATGTCCTGCCACTCCCTTCTGGCTTGCAGAGTTTCTGCTGAATGATCAGCTGTTAACCTTATGGGGATCCCCTTGCATGTTATTTGTTGCTTTTCCCTTGCTGCTTTTAATATTTTTTCATTGTATTTAATTTTTGATGGTTTGATTAATATGTGTCTTGGCGTGTTTCTCCTTGGATTTATCCTGTATGGGACTCTCTGCACTTCCTGGACTTGATTGACTATCTCCTTTACCATATAAGGGAAATTTTCAACTGTAATCTCTACAAATATTTTCTCAGTCCCTTTCTTTTTCTCTTCTTCTTCTGGGCCCCCTGTAATTCGAATGTTGGTGAGTTTAATGTTGTCCCAGAGGTCTCTGAGACTGCCCTCAGTTCTTTTCATTCTTTTTTCTTTATTCTGCTCTGCAGTAGTTATTTCCACTATTTTATCTTCCAGGTCAGTTATCCGTTCTTCTGCCTCAGTTATTCTGCTATTGATCCCTTCTAGAGAATTTTTAATTTCATTTATTGTGTTGTTCATCACTGTTTGTTTGCTCTTTAGTTCTTCTAGGTCCTTGTTTCTTTTATTTTCTTCATTCTATTTCCAAGATTTTGGATCATCTTTACTATAATTATTCTGAATTCTTTTCAGGTAGACTGCCTATTTCCTCTTCAGTTGTTAGGTCTGGTGGGTTTTTGCCTTGCTCCTTCATCTGCTGTGTGTTTCTCTGTCTTCTCATTTTGCTTAACTTACTGTGTTTGGGGGTCTCCTTTTCGCAGCCTGCAGGTTTCTAGTTCCCATTGTTTTTGGCGTCTGTCCCCATGGCTAAATTTGGTTCAGTGGTTTGTGTAGGCTTCCTTGTGGAGGGGACTAATGCCTGTCTTCTGGTGGATGAGGTTGCATCTTGTCTTTCTGGTGGGCAGATCCACGTCTGGTGGTGTGTTTTGGGGTGTCTGTGGCCTTTTTATGATTTTAGGAGTCTCTCTGCTAATGGATGGGTTTGTGTTCCTGTCTTGCTAGTTGTTTGGCATAGGGTGTCCAGCACTGTAGCTTGCTGGTCGTTGAGTGGAGCTGGGTCTTGGTGTTGAGATGGAGATCTCTGGGAGATTTTTCGCAGTTTGTTATTACATGGAGCTGGGAGGTCTCTTGTGGGCCAGTGTCCTGAGCTTGGCTCTCCCTCCTCAGAGGCACAGCCCTGATGCCTGGCTGGAGCACCAAGAGCCTGTCATCCACAGGGCTATCTGCCTGGTGAGAAATTCCAGCAGCAGGTATTGGTAACACATCCTCTTCTTTAGCAGGTGGCAGCATGGAAACTCCTTTTTTTCCTTTGTGCTTTATCTAATTTCACTTGGTCCTAGGTTTCCGCATGCAGAGGCCTCACACCCGGTACTTAAGACCTTATTTCCTAGTGCAAAATGGCTGGGTCGACACCTCAGCTTGTGGGGCCAGTGCAGACTCCACGACATAGAGCCCAAGTGTCATTCTTAAGAGTAAACATCTTGGACTTAAGACATATATGGGTTAAAACCTATGTAGCCCCTTAAATCTGTTTAACTTTGGATAAGTTACTTAAATTCTCTATTTTCTGGGATACACATCTTTAAAATGGGGATAATAACAGTGTTTGATACATAGACTCATTCTGAGAATTAAAAGCACTCTGAGTGCTAGACCAGGATCTGCCACACGGTAAACCCTCAGTAATATTTGCTCTTATTATACTGTAACATGCTATTTCTATAATGTACTGGATATCTGTTACTCTAGAATGGATGGAATGTATACATAACATCACTGATAAATGTATCTTGTATTAAGGAATATTTGGGACTTTAAACAGATTTTTAAAAGGCTAATGATAAACACTTTGCAAAATCTGACATACTGGAGGAAAACCTTCAACCTGCCAATAACTCTATAGTCTTGGCTACCCTAAATATAACCTCATCTCTGTATTTGTAGAAATACCTTTTCAAAGCTCTAAAGAAATAGAAAAAAAAAACCTATTTTGTTTAGCTAAAATTTGCACTCTGGGCTAAACAGAAATGTGCTGATTTTGAATTTCCCTATGAAATTGTTTTGATGGACTTCCAATCAGTGACTGGTAAATATTGGGTCAAAATTCAAGTAGAGGATAGTTTCATAAAGAGTCTTTAATATTTATAGAATTTTTCATCTCATTTCATTTTCAAAATATCTTTAAATTAATTATTTCTTATAGATATAACAACATAATTTTAATATACACTGTATTTAATTTGATTTAGTTTCCTGAAGAAATACTAAGGCAATTAATTCCAAGACTTAACAACAATATAATTGAATGAGAATACAGTAACAGGTATCTTGTTATTTTTTTCTTGGGAAGTAATATTTTATGACTAGATTATTAGAAACTGCTTGAGACTCTGAAGGGGTCACCCAATATGATTAACAATTCCCCTGTCAGAATTCTGAACAAGTAAGGAAGGAATTAAGGGGTATTAGATGATAACCAGAATATTCCTTTTATTGCTGTTAAAGACTCAGCTACAGAAGGAAAACTCATGTGGGCTTTGCATGTGGTGAGGGATAGCATGCCCCTGAGAGCGTGAGAACATATGTGCAATCTGTGGGCAGCTGGATCCCAAGGGAAATGTGGGTAGAGCCAAGTATACCTCATTACTTTTCCCCAAACTTATCACTCTACTTCTTCATGGGCATGATTGTAGAGGAGAAGAGAGAGAGCTGAAATGTTCTACAGAAAATCTCTCCTCATGGATCCCAGGAGCAGAAAATAAGTATTCCCCTCCAAAGTGAATAATCCATTAATGTACAGGATTCCATATTAAAAGTGAATTTTAGGTAAAATATCTTATGACGACAAAACAATAATAACTTCCTCACAATTTGGAAGTTTTAAGAAAACAAAACAAAACAAAATACTAGACCTAAGATTGGTGGTAAGAGAGTAAACTCTTTCTTTCAACAGCAGTTTAAAGGTGTATTGATAGTTTTTATCAAAGTACATTTTCCAAAACATTATAAATGACTCATACAAATATAGGATGAATATGTGCCACATTTAGCTAATTAATGAGAGAAACATGCATGATGGTATATTTAGTTCAAAAGAGATTTTGATAGTATGCTGTGAGCATTGAATATATAGTATATGGTATACGGTGAGTATGTGTCAGCACTGAAAAAAATTCTAGAAAGAGGTTAGTAATTGAGATACAAAACTGGTTAATAGGATTATAAGGCAATGAATTAGTAACCTTTGGGTTACTGTTATCTGATGTACTGCACAGAAATAATTTTTATCTCCACCAGAGAAATATCTGGAAGATATCACGTTATCTTGGAGAGTCTGATTCAGAATTAATGGAAACTATTAAATTAATCAAAGGCATTTTTCCCTAAAAAATCAAATAATTCTTGGATGGGACTGTTAAACACTTCATTTTGACCCTTGAAAAGATGTGTGGTCATTCTTTTGCCTAATTTTTAATTTATGTGCAAATTTTTAACACTTTCTTCAATGTGGTAATTCTCAAGTGTTCAATTGAAAATAATATACCCATGGTAGAAGAACTCGTAAGTGCTAGAAGAAAGAGAAAATGAAGGTCTTTGAAATGTGAGGTTAATATCTTATCCATCATATTGCAAGCCTTACAAGTAACTTTCCAGCAATATCATCCTCAAAACTAAAACTATCTAAAAATTAGTGTCCAGTAGGCAAGGACCACTTCTTAGACCTTAAAGAGGTGAGGCAACAAGAACTGTATTCTTAGAGCTGTCAAAATTGAAGTCAGTTTCTTAGAAACCTGGAACGCCTGTTAATCATTCAGTTTTCCACTTTTGTCAAAGTACGTTAAAATCTGTACTTAACATAAAAATTAAAAAATGTTTCTAACTTATTCTAATTAGAATAGTGTTGTTGTTGTGGAATGGAGTAAAAAGAATTCATCCAATAGTACCTGGTGAGGAGGACAGACTAATAAATTAACAGATGGTAACTCTTTGGGCTTAAATTAGTTGACACATGAAAATTATGTATGTGAAGATTTCCGCAAGAAATTAGTGGCGTATAAATGGGTTTTTATAAATGTAGTTATAAGTATAAGCTGGCTGTTTTTAGAACAGAAACATTTATGCAAAGTTCTGTATAACATTTCGATATGCCAGATGGAGCATTTATAGCAAAGAATCTACTCCCGGAAAGCACTAATAGTAAACACTTATTCAGCATGTTATGTATTTTTTTCGACTTTACTGAGATGATTTTTTAAAGACTGCTTAGCACACTCCGCTTTGTGATGAGAAAGGATTTGTGAATAATCAGAAACAGGATGTCATATCACATCGCATCCACTCAAACGTTGCAGACATAACTCTTGAAAAGGTCTGAAGTCCCCTTAAAGACATCTGCCTCTTTAGGTCATTTTCACAGCATTCTGAAAGGATAACAGAGACACAACCCCAGATATTCAGATAGGAATATAAAAAGCTCATCTTGAAGGAAATGTTATAATTTCAACTCTATTAACATTTCAAGGACAGTAGGTCACATTCTAGAGGGCTGTAGAGTTCAGTCTTAAGTGCTGTGATTTTATATTGTAAGTACAAAAATCAAAACTCTGTTAGCTTATTGCATACCCATACTGCATGTGAGAATGAAATATCTCACAATTATATTATTTTAGTAACCTAAAACATTCACAGAAATAATGACCAAACTAAGTCATAGTTGATTTATTCCTAAATATTTTGTGATAGCTAAATTAATTGGAATTTAGTTCCCAGTATATTATTGGCCCTAAAGTTGAGGGTGACAAACACCATAGATTGAATTATGTGGCTTCTGGAGAGAAAGACAAAGTATTTTGAAAGTGAGTTAATGCACACCAATACTTTTTAAAAATGTGTTTCAGGAAACCTCTAGTGTTTTCCATTGATGCATCAGGATTCTTTCATTATTTGATTCAAATTTAAATGTAAAATGTAGTTTAATTTTTCTTAAACTGTAATAAGAAGAGTGCATATCTGCATTTCCTTATATTATGCCTTAATATAGACAATGAATGTGTCAACTTTAGCTACCAGGTCAACTCAGAATGAAGCTTTTTAGTCATCTCTGAGCATGTATTTAAACTTCTATAAATGTGTCACTGACTTGGAATGTTATAGCTCTGCAACTGTCTATTTTTAAAACTGAGGTCCTGGATATGTCTGTTCATGTAAAGTTGTACAGAGCGCCCTGGTGGAGCACAGATCTATTTATTCAAATAGCTGGAAAAATTCAGATGAATGTTCTTGAGGGATGCACTTATCATGCTTGCATAAAAATGCATATAAAAATAAAAACATATTATAGATATGTTATCCATTTCGGTGTTGCACACTTATCACTGGCTTTCATATTTATAAAGATTTCTAGTAAGTTTTAGACATTTTCCCGAATCTAAAATATTCGACTACTGATACAAGAGTCTGGCATAATTATTCCCCTCCAAAGTGAAAAATCCATTAATGTAGAGGATTCCATATTAAAAGTGAATTTTAGGTAAAATATCTTATGACGACAAAACAATAATAACTTCCTCACAATTTGGAAGTTTTAAGAAAACAAAACAAAACAAAATACTAGACCTAAGATTGGTGGTAAGAGAGTAAACTCTTTCTTTCAACAGCAGTTTAAAGGTGTATTGATAGTTTTTATCAAAGTACATTTTCCAAAACATTATAAATGACTCATACAAATATAGGATGAATATGTGCCACATTTAGCTAATTAATGAGAGAAACTGCATGATGGTATATTTAGTTCAAAAGAGATTTTGATAGTATGCTGTGAGCATTGAATATATAGTATATGGTATACGGTGAGTATGTGTCAGCACTGAAAAAAATTCTAGAAAGAGGTTAGTAATTGAGATACAAAACTGGTTAATAGGATTATAAGGCAATGAATTAGTAACCTTTGGGTTACTGTTATCTGATGTACTGCACAGAAATAATTTTTATCTCCACCAGAGAAATATCTGGAAGATATCACGTTATCTTGGAGAGTCTGATTCAGAATTAATGGAAACTATTAAATTAATCAAAGGCATTTTTCCCTAAAAAATCAAATAATTCTTGGATGGGACTGTTAAACACTTCATTTTGACCCTTGAAAAGATGTGTGGTCATTCTTTTGCCTAATTTTTAATTTATGTGCAAATTTTTAACACTTTCTTCAATGTGGTAATTCTCAAGTGTTCAATTGAAAATAATATACCCATGGTAGAAGAACTCGTAAGTGCTAGAAGAAAGAGAAAATGAAGGTCTTTGAAATGTGAGGTTAATATCTTATCCATCATATTGCAAGCCTTACAAGTAACTTTCCAGCAATATCATCCTCAAAACTAAAACTATCTAAAAATTAGTGTCCAGTAGGCAAGGACCACTTCTTAGACCTTAAAGAGGTGAGGCAACAAGAACTGTATTCTTAGAGCTGTCAAAATTGAAGTCAGTTTCTTAGAAACCTGGAACGCCTGTTAATCATTCAGTTTTCCACTTTTGTCAAAGTACGTTAAAATCTGTACTTAACATAAAAATTAAAAAATGTTTCTAACTTATTCTAATTAGAATAGTGTTGTTGTTGTGGAATGGAGTAAAAAGAATTCATCCAATAGTACCTGGTGAGGAGGACAGACTAATAAATTAACAGATGGTAACTCTTTGGCCTTAAATTAGTTGACACATGAAAATTATGTATGTGAAGATTTCCGCAAGAAATTAGTGGCGTATAAATGGGTTTTTATAAATGTAGTTATAAGTATAAGCTGGCTGTTTTTAGAACAGAAACATTTATGCAAAGTTCTGTATAACATTTCGATATGCCAGATGGAGCATTTATAGCAAAGAATCTACTCCCGGAAAGCACTAATAGTAAACACTTATTCAGCATGCTATGTATTTTTTTCGACTTTACTGAGATGATTTTTTAAAGACTGCTTAGCACACTCCGCTTTGTGATGAGAAAGGATTTGTGAATAATCAGAAACAGGATGTCATATCACATCGCATCCACTCAAACGTTGCAGACATAACTCTTGAAAAGGTCTGAAGTCCCCTTAAAGACATCTGCCTCTTTAGGTCATTTTCACAGCATTCTGAAAGGATAACAGAGACACAACCCCAGATATTCAGATAGGAATATAAAAAGCTCATCTTGAAGGAAATGTTATAATTTCAACTCTATTAACATTTCAAGGACAGTAGGTCACATTCTAGAGGGCTGTAGAGTTCAGTCTTAAGTGCTGTGATTTTATATTGTAAGTACAAAAATCAAAACTCTGTTAGCTTATTGCATACCCATACTGCATGTGAGAATGAAATATCTCACAATTATATTATTTTAGTAACCTAAAACATTCACAGAAATAATGACCAAACTAAGTCATAGTTGATTTATTCCTAAATATTTTGTGATAGCTAAATTAATTGGAATTTAGTTCCCAGTATATTATTGGCCCTAAAGTTGAGGGTGACAAACACCATAGATTGAATTATGTGGCTTCTGGAGAGAAAGACAAAGTATTTTGAAAGTGAGTTAATGCACACCAATACTTTTTAAAAATGTGTTTCAGGAAACCTCTAGTGTTTTCCATTGATGCATCAGGATTCTTTCATTATTTGATTCAAATTTAAATGTAAAATGTAGTTTAATTTTTCTTAAACTGTAATAAGAAGAGTGCATTTCCTTATATTATGCCTTAATATAGACAATGAATGTGTCAACTTTAGCTACCAGGTCAACTCAGAATGAAGCTTTTTAGTCATCTCTGAGCATGTATTTAAACTTCTATAAATGTGTCACTGACTTGGAATGTTATAGCTCTGCAACTGTCTATTTTTAAAACTGAGGTCCTGGATATGTCTGTTCATGTAAAGTTGTACAGAGCACCCTGGTGGAGCACAGATCTATTTATTCAAATAGCTGGAAAAATTCAGATGAATGTTCTTGAGGGAGGCACTTATCATGCTTGCATAAAAATGCATATAAAAATAAAAACATATTATAGATATGTTATCCATTTCGGTGTTGCACACTTATCACTGGCTTTCATATTTATAAAGATTTCTAGTAAGTTTTAGACATTTTCCCGAATCTAAAATATTCGACTACTGATACAAGAGTCTGGCTAGCTTAACTACAAATTTACCTGAAGTTGCAAGGTAAGGTATTAAAATGGATGGTTTCAGGTTTATTTTATGTGACTTTTAAAAACATTACCAAAATATAGACCAAAGTAAGATTTCTCAGCTTTCTACCAATTTACACACTTGCTATTAGCTCTGCACTTCTGCCATGGGGTTCATTATTCCTGAGTTATTCAGGGTCAGATTTCCAGCTTAAATATCACTTCCTCAGAGTGCCTCAGATTACCCTATTTAAAGATTTATTTTGTTTATTATTTTTTTAAAGTATTAATTTTTCCAGCTCTATTGAGGTATAATTGAAGAATAAAAATTGTACGTAGGGCTTCCCTGGTGGCGCAGTGGTTGCGCGTCCGCCTGCCGATGCAGGGGAACCGGGTTCGCGCCCCGGTCTGGGAGGATCCCACATGCCGCGGAGCGGCTGGGCCCGTGAGCCATGGCCGCTGAGCTTGCGCGTCCGGAGCCTGTGCTCCGCGACGGGAGAGGCCATAACAGAGGGAGGCCCGCATACCACAAAAAAAAAAAAAAAAAAAAAAAAAAAAAAAAAAAAAAATTGTACATATTCACGGTGTACAATGTGATGAAACATAACCACCATCTCACATAGTCGCCATTTTTTGCGTGTGTGTGTGTGTGTGTGTGTAGTGAGAACACTTAAGATCTACTCTCTAAACAAGTTTCAATTATATAATACAGTATTAGCAACTATAGTCTTAACTGATACATTATATAAAATGATCTTAGTATTTATTTATTTGTTTCAGTGATTTTTGTCTTTTTAAATTTGCTATGCTGTAAGTTCCATGAGGATAGAGATTTTGTCTGTCTTATTCAAGAGTTTCTGGAACCAAGTATACTAAGGAGAGAAGATTAGGAGGAAAGGACAATAGGGTTAGAATAATGAGAATGTAAAATTGCACAGAAACCCCAAAAGGATATTAAAATGCCCCTGAAAATTTATTGGGCTTGAATACCATGACATTTTTAACTGAAATATAATACACATATTCTGTTTCAAAGTTCAAATTTATATTATAGATATCATAGTATATATAAAAATATTATTCTTATAAATAACCGATTTGGGAAATTTAACATGTCAATATTTCACAGCAGGTTCTCAAAATCACTTACCATAAAGAACAGTGTACTTAGTGCTGTGGTCCCTAAAGATGGACTTTCCTTAGACACATATCCATCCTGTTCTTCTTATGCTTAATGTCATGGTCTGTTACCTAGAACTTACTTTATTATATTTTAATTTGTAAATAAAACTACAGATTAAAACATTCATCTATGAAGTATATAGGAGAAGCATTTGTTGAATGTCTGCATTTTGTCAGACACATTCCAGTTATTCCATGACCTGACAAGAGGAGTTCAACTCTATTTTACAAATTTTACAAATGCAGAAATTTAGATCCATAGGAAGTAGAGCATATCTACATGGCCATTCAACTAGTAACATTTGGGGGATTTTACCTACAATCTCTCTGACCCTAACTCTAAAGTAAGTGCTGCAGGAGAAAGCACTAAAAAGAATGAAGGAAGGAATTGTAGAATTTTAAATATTATGAAAAAGACAAGTATCACAAATAACTCTAGTATAAAGTAAATATTTTAACTATTTTTAAGAGACAGCAGATCATCATGCAGGTGTTAAGAAAATAATTTGAAAATATCACTGAGTTCTCCCACACAAAAGGAAAGTTTTCTGTGTAACGGCAAAAGAAATAAATTGGGTGAACATTATAAAATTTGATTATAGACATTATATAGAAAAATAAAGATATATAATGTGTGTATATCTGTGTATACAAACAGAGATATATACATATATATATAAGGATTTATAAACACTAGAGTTGTATCCAATACAAAGTGGTAATAAGTGAGCAGGTTTTGAGAAATAAAAATGTTAAAACATGGCCAGGTGATATTTTGAGATGTGATTTCAGAGATGTATTTCCTGGAAATAAACCTCTCAATGTCCATAGCAACATATATTTCTTCCTAGAGCCATTGTGATTTACTTTATTTATAATCATATAATAATTTGAGTATTTTGAAATGATCACTGCTGGAAAAGTGTGACCATTGTACAATACAAATTTAAATGCAATTAATTTTAGTATGAGTGTAACAGATCATTAAACACTAAACATTTTGTTCTACATACTGTGTTCCTCACTTAGAGTAGGCAGATTTTCTTTCCTGAGTTAATTTTAAAAAGTATCATACTCTGGTACTACTTGTAAGCACATAATCTCACCTACCCTTACCCTTTCCCTTTACAAATGAAAAACAGCAGATAATTCACCTAATTTATGTTCAATCATATTTGCTTTTTATAAAGCTTCTATTTAAATTTCAGGTCAAGCAAAACTTCGTCACCTACATAGAAAAAGTCCATGATAGTTAAGTATTACTAGAGCACTACTCTAGGCTACTTGTAGAAAGGAATAAAAGAAGGAAGAGAAGGGAAAGGAAGAAAAGGAGTTAAGCTGCTTGTTCAAGTAAATAAAAATACTTTCATTGGCTTTTAGAATGTACCCTTTAACTTTAAAAATAATTTAAAAAATAATTCAACTGCAAGCTTTAAGAACAGATGTAAAAGCCGTTGTCAGAAAATACAAAACAGCTGGCAATCTTATGTATTAGAAAACAAAGGCAAGCAGTCGGATGCTAATTTCACAAAGGGTAAATTGCCACAATTCCAAAAATGGTTTAATTTACATTAAAGTTATTCATCTTAGTCCTAGTGCACAATTTTGGAAAAAACTAAGTTTTTCAGAATGTAACAGAGCAGTAAAATTAGAATTTTAGCTCTAGAGACTGTTTGCAGGCCATTAATTCATAAAGCTTTAGTACTCAGAGCACATTTTTGTCGTACTTATTTTTTTTAAGATCAGAAAGTCTACCATCTGAGCAGGTGTTTAATGTTTGACATGGATGTAAATGGAATGATTTGAAAGTAAAACTTTCCAAATGCCTGAGAAATGTTTCCCTATCTTTTAAACTACTGAATATTAATTTGCTTAGGAAACGTCATCCATGTTGATCAAGATCTATCTCTAGACTGATATTTTACCTGAATACTCCAGTATTGACATATCCTTTGTTGAAATAGTAAATTGTTTTATTGTCTGCTACTTTGCCACATCCCTTCCTTCATTTTCCAAGCTACTCTGTCCATCCTCAGGATCCCCTCACCCACAATATCCAGATGTTGCAGAGCTCCAGGGTTAATACCTGACACAATAGGGGATGCCAGTGATATAGAAAGCTTTCACTCTGATTGCTCTCCACCAGTATAATACAGGTTTTTTAATATTTTGAATTATATTCCAGGTTTGAATGATCTGGTGGGTTATGTTAGGTTTATGCATCATTTTTGACATTTCTCTATGCATACTTCCAGAAATGTTCACTTGTTTAAATGTCAATATCTTAGCATTAAAGAGTACAGTTCTATCAAGAGTTAGTAAATAACTGTGTTAAAAATATTTATATATAAAGAATAATTCCTTCATTTACTTAAATATTTACTAAGCACTTATTTGCCAAAAGCTACTTGGCACTTAGAATACCATGTTGAATAATTAAGATACCTTTTATTATATGACAGATAGTATATTTCATGTCTCCATTCCATATTGGAAGCATTCCAAAGCACCATAAACACAAATGTTTAGCAAAAGAATATATAAATAAACTATGTACTTTAACTAATGTTTGTTCTTCTTAGCATTCTGTAATAATTGAATAATTTTTGAAATCATTTTCTACCTGATATTGAAATAAAATATAAATATTAAATAATAAAATATCATGAATATGTCAAAAATATTCTCTTCTTCTGCTAAAAATTGGCTTTTCTATATTTCTATATGAGTGGATTTATTACAAATCTTTTTCTATTTTATATATATATATATATATATATATATATATATATATATATATATAATGCCTAGCACCGTGTTGCATGTAGTAAGCATTTAATAAATGAGAGAGAAAATTACTATTCAGGGTACGCCCAGCAGATACTGTCCTTTAGTTAACCTGAAGAAGAGAGCTTCTCTTTAATTTTTTTCTTTTCAGTAATTTTCTAGCTTCAAATAACACCTACAATTTTGCAATTCTTTGATTTGGTGTATAAAACATTGTTTAAGTTATGTATATAGTGCTTGTGTTATTACTCATCAGCAACTTAATATAGTAATTTACACTTCGAAAATGATAAATGTTTATTGAATTGGATACACCGAAAGGTGCAATGTAATCACATCTCCAGAGTTATTCTAAAGGCCAACTCATTATTTAGTTTTGAATCACGTTAGATATTGATATAAAAAGGTGGGGATTATTAACTTATTTACACTATCAGAAAGCCAAACTGACTTTGAGATTTTTTAATACTACTTTATAATAATTTTTATATGCACTCATTTGAAAATACTTAGGACTTGTATGGAAGGACAAAAATATCTTTTCCTCTACTTAGGTTATTTCCCTGGGGTCCTGCAAATCAGACTGACAAGACAGAGTAACAAACAAACAAACAAACAAAAAACCCAGAAGTTTATTAATTCATGCAGTCACAAAGGAATACTTAGTGCTGAGTAACTCAAAGAAGTTCTTAGAACTTGGTTGCATAGTGTATCTTAACAAAAGAACAATAAATTTGTAAAGGAGTGTCAAGATAAAAGAAAAGGACTTTGAGCTTCTAGGAGAGGCAAATTGTGGGGAAGTAAATCTATGAGGAAACCTAATTGAAGATTAAGTACTAGTTAGTAAGGTTTGTTATATAGGTTCCTCTGGTGCTGTCTCCAGTCTGATATGAGTCTAGAGTTGTCTCAGGTAATTAAGAATGGTTTTGCCTTTCCTAGTAGGGGCTGCAGTGTAAAGTGTTTTTCTTGTATCTGCTTCTTTTCAATTGCCTTCATCTTAAAATAATCCTTATGCCTGAGTGGCATATTTTGGGTGGCATACTCTGAAACCATTCAGACTCATTAACTTTAATTAAATGGAAATTGAGGGTAATAGTACATTATTTCTAGATTTAGATTCGTTTTCTATCACTTTCATTATTTGATTTGTATATTCACAGGGCAAATCTTTTTTGAATACCTAATATCACTATGCATTACACTTTGGGAATGCGGTGGGCAAATCAAAGCCTCATCTCTAATGAAAGTTGATTCCTAATAGAAGAGTTGCATAGTAAAGAAACAGGAATAATGTGTAGTATGTACTGAAAGTGCTATGGAGAAAAGTAAACCAAGGGAGGGATGGGATAAAATATACTAAGTTTTTGAGGGGAAGACATTGAAGGTAAAGGAAACACAAGGAACAAATGCCCTGAATTATAACAAATAGACCAATGTTGGCAACAGAGTAGTCCAGAAAGTGGAGGGTATAAAGTCAGAAAGGTAACTGGTATTGTGAAGGGTAGGCTACATATAAATTTACATCCCTGTACTGTTTGATACTGAAAAGCACTAGAGGGTAGAAATTTTAAAGAGTAATAACATAAAGTAAATTTGTAACAGATCTTTTTATTTACCATATTTCATATAGAAATGCAAGGGCTGAACTAAGGAGAAGAATTAGAAGTCAATTGCAATAAAAATCTAGATGAGAAATTATGATGCTAAAAATTGGCTTTTCTATATTTGGATAAATTGTATCAAGAAGCAGACATGGAAGTGGTGGGAAGTGGTAGAATTTTGAATTTATTTTGAAAGTAGAGCAAATAGGCTGCTGATGGATTGAATTTAGGATGTGAGAAAAATGGAGGATTCAGGAGTGAAGCTAAATTTTGTCCCTAGCAACTAAAGTTAGGGAGTTGTCTACAACTGAAATGAGAAAGATGGGATGAAAAAGGCATGGTTTGGGAGAGATGAAAAGGAATTTCTCTTGGATATGTTGAGATTGTAACATCTATTAGACACCTCAGTGAAGATGCCAAGAGAGTAGTTGAATATATCAGTCTGGAGTTCAAGAATGATATAAAGTACAGGGACATCAGCTCAGTTATGACAGTTAAAGCAATACAATTTCATGAGATCACCAAGAGAGTGCATGTAGATGGTTAAGAGATAAGGTCTAATTACTGAGCCTTAGAACTCTCCCATGTTACGAGTTCACAGAAAAGAAGAAATAAAAGCAAAGGAGACATGGAAGCAGAGGGAGGGGAGTAAGGTAGATGACCTGAAAGGCAAATGGACAAAAAAATAGCTAACAGAGAGGAGCAGGTGATCAGCTATATCCAATAATGTCAACTGCAATAAAGATGGTGTTTGGCAATGTGGAGGCCACTGATGTTTTTACAAAGCAATTTCAGTAGAGTAGTGGTGGAAAACAATTTATTAGAAATAGCTTCGATAAAGCATGGAGAGGAATGGGGACATGGAGCACAGGTGATTCTTTGAGGATTTTTAGATAAAGGAAACAGAAATGTGAAAGCAAATCACAGAGGAAATTAGGATATGTAAGAGTTTTTTAAAAATTGAAAAAGTAAAGCAGGATTGGTTGCTATTGGGAAAATTCCAGTATGCAAGAAAAAAATTGGTGGTATATGAAAGAGACAAGAGTATTGGTAGGCATATATCCTTGAGGAGGAAGTAAAGGACAGAATAATGGGCACAAGTGGAGATGTTTGTGTTAGGTAGGAGCCCAGACAATCATCCATGGTAACAGAAGGGAATGCAGAGTATCTGTGCAAGGCTTCATGTATAGGGGTAATTCACTGGTGGCATTGTGCTCAAGTTCTCTTTCATCAGCTCCTAATTTTTCAGTCAAAGGGGAAGAAAATTATCAGTTGAGAATGACAATGGAGGTGGAGTTTGGAGGTTTCATGAGAGAAAAAATGTGAAATTTACTTCTAGAAGTGTGTGAGAGTCAATAGATCAGAAAACTGAAATAAGATTTCCTGGCATCACACTGGGTATGCTTTAACTAGTTGTCATGAATTTAAAGTGAGCCCTGACAACAGGGTTGTACTTTTCTCTTGTCACACTCAGCTCTCCAAGGCTAGGTTTAGAGTAGGGAAGAGTTGAATTTAACAGAGGGTTGCCTTTTCCCAAGACTACAAAGAGAGTGGGGGCCTAAGGGGCTGAAGGCAGAGACAACAGAGTGATTATTATATTCAAGGAGCAGGAAAAGGGGTGGTGACATGAAGTGGGAGGAAATTAAAAGAGGAGAGGGCTAATAGACTGGTATTGCCAAAGGATTCTTATTATAAGATAAGGGAAATAGTGAGCTATGAAAACAGAAAGTTCTGATGGAGAATGGGACAACTTAGTTAAAATAATGCTTTCAATTAATTTAAGAGCATGAGTTTTGATCTCAAAGAAGAGTTGGCAATTACTTAAATTTTATAATCCTCAATTTCCTATCTGTAAATGAGGAAAAAGTTTATCTTAAAGAGCTTTTAGAATGGCTAATTAAGATAATCCAGGTAATATGCTTAGGCCAGTGTCTGTACATGGTAATCACACTATTAGCACTACTATATATTTAAGTACATTGCCATTGTTCAGGTCATAAAACAGCCCTGATCTCTATTTTAATGACAACAACTTGGATTCATAGGTTGAATTATGATCCACACATAAGGAGAAATAACGTTAACTTAGTTTTGAATTCCTTGTATTTTAAAAATATTTTCATGCAAATAGAATGCTAATTATTAAAGAGATTTTTAAAATTATCTAGAAATACATGATGTTATAAGTAAAACTATCATAGTAAAACTACTCTGAGAGGTTTTTTTCATTTTCAAAAGAGGAATTTCCATAAATAATTACCAAGTATTGATTTGATATCTATTCCATGTTTAACACCAGGCTAGGTGCAATTAAAAGAAAAATGTAAGAGATGTGCTCTAATCTCTCAGAGAGCTTATAAACATTCTTGAGGAGAAACGTATATTCAAACACGAACCAAATGCATAAACAATAATCTCACATAAATAATTCAATGCTAAATAATGTAGGAAGTATTTTAAAGACAGTATCTCTTTCCATTAAATTTTCTAGATTAAAAAAAGGGGTACCTTCAATGCATTTTATAATTAATTTGAAAATGACAGTTTAACTTGAAAACTTACAGTTTCTGGAGATTTTAAGGATCAGAAATAATGGGAATATATATTATATTTTCAATCATAGAAAGCAGGCATGCTTTATTTCTAGAGAAAAAAATATCTGTAGTCCAAAAAAGCCAAAATATTCTGAAAGTGAATTTTAAAAATTATTAAATGCCATATATGACAAACCCACAGCAAACATCATTCTCAATCGTGAAAAACTAAAAGCATTTCCTCTAAGATCAGGAACAAGACAAGGATGTCCCCTCTTACCACTTTTATTCAACATAGTTTTGGAAGTTCTAGCCATGGCAATCAGAGAAGAATAAAAAAATAAAAGGAATCTAAATTGGAAAAGAAGACATACAAATATCACTGTTTGCAGATGACATGAAACTATACATAGAAAATCCTAAAGATGCTACCAGAAAACTACTAGAGCTCATCAATGAATTTACTAAAGTTGCAGGATGCAAAATTAGTACACAGAAATCTCTTGCATTCCTATAAACTAACAAAAGATCACAAAGAGAAATTAAGGAAGCAATCCTATTTACCATCACATCAAAAAGAATAAAATACCTAGGAATAAATCTACCTTAAGAGGCAAAGGAAGACCTGTACTCAGAAAACTATAAGATACTGATGAAAGAAACTAAAGATGACACAGATAGAGAGCTATACCATGCTCTTGGATTGGAAGAAATCAATATTGTGAAAATGACTATACTACCCAAAGCAATCTACAGATTCAATGCAACCCTATCAAATAAACAATGGTATTTTTCACAGAATTAGAACAAAAAAATTGACAATTTTTATGGAAACACAAAAGACCCCGAATAGCTAAAGCAATCTTGAGAAAGAAAAATGGAGTTGGAGGAACCAGGTCCCTGACTTCAGACTATACTACAAAGCTACAGTAATCAAGACAGTATGGTACTGGCACAAAAACAGAAATATAGGTATAAATTGCAGCAAGATCTTTTTTGATCCACCTCATAGAGTAATGAAAATTAAAACAAAAATAAACAAATGGGATCTAACTAAACTTAAAATCTTTTGCACAGCAAAGGAAACCATAAACAAAACAAAAAAATCCACAGAATGGGAGAAAATATTTGCAAATGAAGCAGTCGACAAAGGACTAATCTCCAAAATATACAAACAGCTCATATGCAACTTAATATCAAAAAAACCCCCACCCAATTGAAAAATGGGCAGAAGATCTAAATAGACATTTCTCCAAAGAATACATACAGATGGCTAAAAGGCACATGAAAAGATGCTCAACATCACTAATTATTAGAGAAATGCAAATCAAAACTATAATGAGGTATCACCTCACACTAGTCAGAATGGCCATCATCAAAAAAATCTACAAACGATACATGCTGGTGAACGTGTGGAGAAAAGGGAACCCTCTTACACTGTCCATGGGAATGTAAATTGGTACAGCCACTATAGAGAACATTATGGATATTCCTTAAAAAACTAAAAATAGAGCTACCACATGATCCAGCAATCCCACTCCTGAGCATATATCCAGAGAAAACCATAATTTGAAAAGATACGTGCACCCCAATGTTCTTTGCAGCACTATTTACAATAGCCAGGACATGGAAGCTACCTAAATGTCCATCAACAGGGGAATGAATAAAGAAGATGTGGTACATATATACAATTTGGAATATTACTCAGCCATAAAAAAGAATGAAATAATGTCATCTGCAGCAACATGGATGGACCTAAAGACTATCATACTGAGTGAAGTTAAGTCAGACAGAGAAAGACAAATATCATATGATATCACTTATATGTGGAATCTTAAAAAAGGGTACAAATAAGCTTATCTCCAAAACAGAACTAGAGTTACAGATGTAGAAAACAAACATATGGTTACCAGGGGGTAAGGGGGGGTGGGAGGAATAAATTGGGAGATTGGGATTGGCATATACACACTACTATATATAAAATAAAATAGATAACTAATAATGACCTACTGTATAGCACAGGGAACTCTACTCAATACTCTGTAATGGCCTATATGGGAAAAGAATCTAAAAGAATGGTGGATACGTGTACATGTATAACTGATTCACCTTTCTGTACACCTGAAACTAACACAACATTGCAAATCAACTATATTCCAATATAAATTTTTTTTAAACCTAGGGAAACAATTAAAAAATAAAAATTTTATCATATTTTCCAAACACAAATATTGATATCATATGGTTTTTGAATGACCCTGGAATGCCCTGCCCACTAAATATAGATTGTTAAAATATACTTAACCTAACAATATTTCAAGAATTTCTTGATATCTGAGGCAACTCACTGTGAATAAAGCATTTTGAGTTATAAAAATTGACAAAATAGAAACCAGTTAAAACTCTTTATAGCATTTAATGATGGCTAGATGAATATGGACAAAATATTGATGTTTTGATAGCTCACTTTTTTTGGCAATATTATGAGGTTCTGAAAGTTAGTGAGTCATCAACTTTCTATTTTAATCTGTGATTCAGTCAATATTTAGAACTTTAGCCATCTCCTCTCATCTTTCCAGCAAATGAAGTATGGGAAATTAGCCAATCAAGCTCCAAAAACCTTTTTCAAGTTTATCATTTAGGCCTCAATCTTCATGATCATTCATTTACATAGCTTATTATGGAAGCAGTTTTCAAAAAAGTCCTGATTTATTTTTCACTAGAATGCACACTCAATTTTAGAGTGAAAATTTCAATATGCATGATACAGATATCAGAGAATAAATATTACATATATATATATGTAATAAACTCTCATTTAATTGGAGAGTTGGGGTCACCTCTCTTACATACCTTATCAAATTCTCCTAAACAAAACCCCTGGGAGGAGTAAAATATGGATATCTTATTTTTATTACCAAGAAAAATAAGGTACATTCAGAATGCTCATAAAGACTCATAACAAAATTCTTAAGAAGATTTTAGATAAAACATTTTATTTAAATTCATTTCACTTTCTACCCCTTTCATCTTCACAGTCTAGGACAATGACTTGCCCATGGTTTCTGCTCGATAAGTACTTGTTCTATATCTAAATAAGGAGAGTTAGTGGTGGCAAATGCATATAAAATATCTCTACTAACTGTAAATATTCCTACAAGTTTGGCCTAAAGCATTGAAATATACATATTTTGCTAGCAGCTGGCAAATTTTGAGAGAAACAGAGACATGATATTCTTGAGATAGTAATGACTGAGGTAATTTATTTCTCATCCATATCTAGCATAGGCTCCAGTGCTGTTGGCAGACACACAACATAAAAGAACCCTGGCTCAACTGTGTTGGCCATATTACTTTACTCAATACTCCTACATGTTCACACAGACATACACATTTCGGTTCTTAGTGTACTTTGATTCACATTAATTTATCTCACTCAAATGTTTGCTTCAAAACTACATCACTCAATCTTAAAAAGCAAGGATAGTTTTAAAAAGGAAAAAAAAAGAAAAAAAAGACAAAACTACAAAGCAATAGAAAATTAGTGGTTGCCAGGGGTCTCAGGGTGGGAGTAGGGGATGATTAGGTAAAGCACAGGAGATTTTTAGGGCAGTGAAAGTACGCTGTATGACAATGCAATGGTAGATAAACAAAAATATACATTGTTTATCAAAACCCATAGAACTGTACAAAAAGAGTAAACCCTAATGTAAACTATGAACTCCAGTTAACAGTAGTTCATCAGTATTGTGTCATCAATTGTAACAAATGTACCACATCAATGCTTATTAATTTTAGGGAAAACTGAGGGTAGAAGGAAGAGAAGATACACGGACCTCTCTATTTTCTGCTCAATTTTCTGTAAACCTAAAATTGCTCTAAAATTTAATTCTATTTAAAAAAAGCATTCACTGACTTGGTTCTTACATTTTCTGATTACATCAGTCCTATAGAAATTTCATCTTAAATGGTTTCAAGCAGTATGCATATCAATAAATGGCACTGAAAATCAGAATAAAAAGAATAAAGTATTGATATTTTATTTACTGAATGGGTGAAAGGAATAATATTAGGTATTAAACAGTAATTGATAAAAATACAATAATATTTATTATAGCTACTATCATAAAATATACTAAATTGTACAATATTTAACAGGTAGATTATATAGAATAAATAGTGTAAGTAAAAATTAATAAATAGTAAATATAACTAGTAATAAAATAAATAATAAAAGTATAATAATTTCAGAAATGCAAGAATGGTTCATTATCAGAAAAAATCTGGTAATATGTTAACTTTTTTAATTGAAATATAGCTGACATACAATATTATGTAACTTTCAGGTGTAATACATAAAGAATTGACATTTTCATACATTATGAAATGAGTACAACAATAAGTCTACTGACCATTTGGTCCCATACAATGTTATTACAATATTATTGACCATATTCCTCATGCTGTATATTATACCCTTGTGACTTATTTATTGTATAACTGGAGACTTGGACCTCTTAATCTACTACACCTGTTCACCCACCACACTACCCTCCTTCTTTTGGCAATTACCTATTTGTTCTCTGCATCTATGAGTCTGTTTTCCTTTTGTTTGTTTGTTTTGGTTGTGATATTATGCCATATTGGTCTTTCTCTGTCTGAATTATTTCACTTAGCATAATACCCTCTAGACCCATCCATGTGTTCCCAAATAGCAAGATTTTGGTCTTTTTATGGCTGAGTAATATTCCATTGTATACACACACACACACACACAATTATGTTTAGCTGATGATCTCTTATGCTTAAATGCATTCTAATACTCCTCATTTTTACACCCCCCATTTGTACTGTTTTATTGAAATAATATTTTATATCTTTTCTTTTGTGTATCCTTAACTCCTTAGTGTAGATAGACGATTTTACTACTTTTGTCTTTAATCTTTCTACTAACTTTATAAGTGGTTGATCTACTATATTTATTGTATGTTTGCTTTTACCAGTGAGATTTTTCCTTTTGTAATGTTCAGATTTCTAATTGTGGTCTTTCTATATTTTCCATTTAGAGAAACCCCTTTAACATATAAAGCTGATTTAGTGGTGCTGAATTCTTTTAGCTTTTTCTTGTCTGTAAAATTCTTTATCTTTCCAAGTCTAAAAGATAGCCTTGCTGTACTTTGTGTTGTAGGTTTTTCCCTTTCAGCACTTTGAATATAACATGACACTCCCTTTTGTCCTTCAAAATGTCTACTAAAAAGTCAGCTGATAGTCCTATGGGAGTTCCCTTGCACGTAACTAGTTGCTTTTCTCTTGTTTCTTTTAAGATGCTCTCTTTAATTTTTGACATTCTAATTATGTGTCTTGGTGTGGTTCTCTTTGGGTTTATCTTGTTTGGGACTCTGTGCTTCCTGGTCCTGGATGTCTCCTTCCCCAGGTTAGAGAAGTTTTCAGTTATTATTTCTTCAGATAAGTTCTCTGCCATTTTTTCTCTCTCTTCTCCTCTGGGACCCCTGTAATATGAATGTTAGTACACTTGATGTTGTCCCAGAAGTCTCTTAAACTGTCCTCATTAAAAAAAAAATTATTTCTTCTTTTTTCTGTTCATATTGGGTGATTTCCACTACTATGTCTTCCTGTTCACTGATCCATTCCTATGTACCATCTAATCTACCACTGGTTCCTATTAGTGTATGGTTCTTCTTTATATTTTTTAACACTTTGTTAAAATTTTCACTGTGCCCATCTATTCTTCTGAGTTTGTTGAGGACCTTTTTTATTTTATTTTTTTTTGTGGTACGCTGGCCTCTCACTGTTGTGGCCTCTCCCATTGCGGAGCACAGGCTCTGGACACACAGGCTCGGTGGCCATGGCTCACAGGCCTAGCCGCTCTGCGGCACGTGGGATCTTCCCGGCCCGGGGCATGAACCCGTGTCCCCTGCATCGGCAGGCGGACTCTCAACCACTGTGCCACCAGGGAAGCCCTGTTGAGGACCTTTTTGATCATTACTTGAACTCTATCAGTTAGATGGCTTATCTCTACTTCACTTAGTTCTTTCTTTGAGGTTTTGTCTTCATATTCATTTGGAACATATTCCTCTGTCTCCTCATTTTGCCTAATTCTCTGTGTTTATTTCTATGTAGTTATGTCAGTTATGTTTCCCAATCTTGGAGAATTGGCCTTTTGTAGGAATATACCCTATGGGAACCAACAGCACACTCCCCTCTGATCACCAGAGACATATACTCTAGGGGTGACCAATGTGGGCTGTGTGGGCCCCTCTCTTGTGGTGGGGCTGACTACAGTGGGCACACTGATAGGTGGGTCTGGTTCTCAGCTAAGTTGGCTGCCAGGCCCTGCCTCTTGCAGTGGTTGCCAACTCACTGGTGGGCAGGGCCAGGTCCCAGCTTGGTTAGCCTAGCAGCGCAGGGATTCCTGGTACTGGTGATAGTCTACTGGTAAGTAGGTAGGTTTTCAGTGCTAATATTCTAGAGGAAGGACTCCAAAATGGTTTCTGTCAGCACCAGTGTCCTTTTGGCAGAATGAGCTTCCAAAAATGGCTGCTGTATCTGTGTCCCCACAATGAGTCTCGGTTGCCTCCTGCCTCTCTGGAAGCTCTCTGAGATCAGCAAGTGGGTCTTACCCAGCTTCCTTTTAAATTACCACCTCTACAATGGAACTCAGAGCATGTGAGATTTTGTGTCTTCCCTTTAAGAGTGGAGACTGTTTCCTTTAGCCTTCTGGCTCTTTCTTAAGCAAAATTCACTGGCCTTCAAAGCCAAACATTCTGGGGTCTTGTCTTCCCAGGGCAGGACCCCTAGGCTGGGGAGCCTGATGTGGGGCTCAGACTCTTTGTTCCTTGAGGTGAAGCTCTGCAGTTGTGATTATCCTCTCATCTGTAGTTCACCTACCCAGTAGTGTGGGTACTGACTATACTGTGTCTCTGCCCCTTTCTACTCATGTTGTGGTTTCTTCTTTATATCTATAGTTGTGGAAGATTTTTTCTGCTCATCTTCAGGTCATTTCAAAGATAGTTGCTCTGTAAATAGTTGTAATTTTGGTGTGCTAAGGTAAGCTCAGTGTCTTCCTACTATGTCATCTTCACCTCCTCGGGCTAAGTTAACATATTTATAGATCAATATGACAACTCATATTCTCATCCAAATAAAACATATAAACATGCTTAAAGAACCCACAATAAGATTATCTAGATATATCTTTGAAATGATTAAAAAATGTATCTCACTACAAAAGCCAATTTTTAGCCTAATGGTGATAGTCAAACCATTTCTGCTAAAGTCAGGAATAAAACCTAGAATTTATCACCACTATTATTTAATATTAATATAGGAGTACTCACTAACACAATAAGATGAAATACTATCACACAAGAATGGTCAAAATTATTATTATGTGTAGATGTTATTCTTGTATGCTTGTGAAACATAAGGAAACAAAGCAATAGGTATATGAGAAATAAGTCAAGAGACTAGTTAGAACTTAAATGAAAATCAAAAGAAATACTTCAATATATTCAACCTAGTTTATATGAAAAAGGTTATAAAACTTTACTAATTCATATAAGAGCATATTTGAAAATACATGTTCTAAAAATATCCTTGCTTTATAAATTAATAAATACATTCCCTGTAATTCTATTCAAGTTCCTAGTACACTATTTAAAATCTTTTTATGACATGAAATAGTCTAGAAGCCTTCTTAAAAAATACTCATGTGCAGTGAGAACAACAAAAAAATTTAGGAAGTACAAGAAAATATAAGAAGTAGAAAATTATTCATATCTGATGTTGAATCATATTGAGTTCTTAATAATTAAAACAGTGTGATACCATATTAGAACAAAAGAACTGTATTAGTTTGGCAGCTGGATAAAGAATGCTTGATGAATGGTGGTTTAAATGATAATGATCTTTATTATTTATCTGAAATGCCCTGAAGTAAGCAGTTTATTTTTTTTCAGTAGCCCCAGATCTGTGTCACAATTATTCTGGCCTTTTCCTCATCATTACAATATGCTTGCCATAGCAACAAATATCAAGTCCTCACACAATAAAAAATGAAGAAAGGAAAGAATGGGTGGGAAGAAAACTTTCTTCCTATAATGGTTTCTCTTATCAGGAAAAACAAAGTCTTCTCTCAACATACCATTTACCAGAAGTGGGTTACATGCTTACTTCTTGTCTAATCACTAGGGAAACAATGCAATTATAGTTACTGACAGAAGACGATTATGATTCATCTCCTGGCCTTTCCTCACAATAATCTTTCCTTGTGGCCATAACTGAGATAATGTTAACAATGAGATAATGTTAAAAGGCAGTGAAGGATATTGAATAGGCAAGTCAGGTTCTCTTCCTCACATTTCAATCAATGTACCAGAACAGAGAGCACAGTTATAAAGCCAGAGTTAGAAGCATTTACTATATGATTAAAATATAATTTCTATTCAGTGGAATAAAGAATGAATTATTCACTAATTGGTGTTAGGATAACTTCCCATGCCATCTGGAATAACAAGTAAGATAAATTTTCATTCATTATGCTTTATAATAGAGGAAATACCAATTCAAATAATGATTCCAAAAAGAATTTAAAACCATAAAAAAATGTAAAACAAAATAGTAGTGAAGATATTTGTAACCTTGAACTGAGGAAGGCTATTATAGATTGACCTTAAAACCTTAAAGGAAAATAAAAATACCTGTAAATATTTAACAGCTTAAAATCATATGACAGAAGAAAAAAGTCATTTAAAAATTTAAAAGACAAATGAGAGAACATAAAAAATAATATTTACCTCAATTAAAACTGAAAAATATTAAAATATTCACATATTAATAAGCAACTGAATATAAAAATAGAATGGATAGAGCAGATAAAAAAGCAACTTACTAAAAAAGAATTAAAATGCAGCAAATATGAAAAAGCATAGGTAAATATCAATGCCAGAATGGATATGGGAAAGCAAATACTTTCACTATTAAATTATATGAGTACACAACCTTTCTGAAACACCATTTGAAAAGATTATTATTATTACTATTATTATTATATCACCAATTACTTTATCAGTAATAGTAACCAGATTTAATAAATGTGTGAGATAAACGAATGCATATTATTTCAAACAACACCAACAATCCAATAAGATAATGCTATTGTAGTAGTTCCTTTATGCACATATGAAAACAAACTCAGAATAGTTAAGAAATTTGCTCATGGACATGGACCAAGTATGTGGAAGAGTTAATTTGAGTCTATATAGAAAATGTGCCCACTTTGCACTAGAAATTCATTTTTTTAGTAATTTATCCAAAGAGATAATCAGACTGCAGAAAGATACTATATGCACAAGAGTATTTATTCATCACACCATTTTTACAACAGCATTACTTAGAAGCCACATAAATGTGCATCATAGAGATTGGATAAGGTAATGATGGTCCATGCATTATAAAATGCAACCTTAAAATAATAATGTAGCTCATTTATTTACATGGAAAAATGGAAAATTCCTGCAACATGCCGTTGAGTACTAATGAATTATAATTAAACAGAGGAGACTGACCTAAAGCATTAATCTCCTCTCCCTCCCATAATAAAACTAAAATAAAAGTAATTGAATCATGTGTGACTGTGTATGCCTCTGTGTGTGTGTATCCTTAAAGAAAACAATACAAAACAAAAACAGAACAAATTAAAAAACAAAAGTAGAAAGACACAACAGACTGGAAGAGTGATGACAACACATTTTTGGTTGTGTTATTGTATTTAAAAAAATAGTGAAAGTTCCTGTTCAGTGAGAACAGAGATCTTGAAAGAGGAAGCAATTTGACACATTCCAATCCTTGGTGAGGCTTGGAGCTTAGCATTTTAGGGGAATTATTAATTTTGGAAAAAGTAGCAAAAGAAATATACATAACTATATTCTATTAATTGATTCAGCTGTGAAAAAATTTATATGGTAATAATGTGGTAAGGTGTTTTTAACACTTGTGTGCCATGGACGTTTGTGACAGTCTGCTAGAACCTATGGACCCTTTCTTAGATTAATGTTTTCAAAGGCAGAAAACAAAACAGATAATGTTGCAAAGGAAACCTTTACACAAATAATGTTTAAATACTATTCATGAATTATTAAAAATATACTACAGTTATATATGTGCTTCTCTTATTCATTCAACAAGTAAGATTTATTATAGAGCTAATAAGTAGTGATGAACATAGTTGCTATTTTGAAATCTCTACGACAACTAGAATGTGATTTTTAAAGTATATTGCTATTGGTGATAAAGTAACAAATACTGCTAAGACTACTTGGTTTTTGTCTACACTCATATTTTAAGGAATGTTGAATTTCAGATAGAAATTAATAGAAATGAAGATAGAAATGCTGTCCTCATTCAAGTTCAGAGTTATTGAATTCAATTTGTGGGCATCTTTGAACCCCAAGTAAGAATGTCTAAAACATTACTAATAATTTAAATAAATTATAATTTAACTAAACCTGTGATATATCTCCTACAGAGGAAAAGTGGGGAGAATAGAAGACAACTAAAATAGTTGAATGCAGATACCTCTGTGGATGAAAACTGGAAAATAGGAAGAAATGAGGCAAGAGATCTGTTTTGTTTTTGATTTTTTTCTAAAAGCTATGTATCATTGTTTAATTTGAACTATTACATATTTTACTTTATAATAAATAAAAAGGTATTTTGTTAAAAGTCATTGAATTGCATGAATAATTTTATCCCATTTGTGAAAATTACAGGCATGTGTCAAAAGATATCTGCAAGGAAAATGATAAAGATGTTAATGATTAATCTATGGGTGAAATTTCAGGTGGTTTTTATATCTTTATGTTTTCCATATTATTTCTGTTGCTTTATACAGACTCATATGAATATTGATAAATAGGTGTGCATTTTCATTTAAAACACAGAACGCTGATCTATTGTACCAGAACATAAGACATGGGTGTATGTGGCATCACATATATGAGATTCAGTGGGAAAATGAACCGAAAAGAAGGCATTTAAATAAGTTTATAATAAGCCTAAGGCAATGTTATAAGTTAACATGTGTAACTTACTGGAAAAAAATATGTATGGTGTTTTTCCTAAAAGAATACACAGGAGAATCAAAAATTTTTAAAAAGGAAATCTAATAACTGCATTTTGTTATATTAAAATAAAATAATTATACATTTATTAATTTGACATTTAAATTATAAATTGTCTGAAATACTAAGCATCTGACACAATTTATTCTGCCTTTGGTATAATTTTCAGTGTCATTCAACATAATAGAAAATACTGGCACACAAGATTTTGGATTTTTTATTCTACTATTCACTGTAAGAATACAGTGCTCAAAAAATTAAAGACTATATTGAATTCATTTAACTATTAATCAGAATAAACACTGACTCTATACTATGTGCCAGGCATGGTGTTACATATGAGATTTTAAATATATAATGTCCCTGCTTCTATTCACATTGATTAAATATGCCTGCTAATAAATGCATGATTAAAAATTGAGACAATAATTCTGAAGGAAAGAATAAAAGCACAGTGAGAACACATAGTAAAGAATCTGATTTACACTGGGGTATCAGGAAGATACTCTGAGGGAGTTACTGTTGAGCTACATTGCAAAGACTAAATAGAAATTAGGTGGGTGAAGGAAAGGTCAGAGCAGAAGGGTCACCCCTAGAACAGAAAGGTCCTATGTTCTTGGAAGGAATATGGACTAGTAAAAGATTAAATTGAAGGTCCAAGTTCCAAGAAGCTGAAGTATACAACAAGGGAGAAGGTGACAGTGTTTTAAATGAAAATTAGAAAGGCAGGGAAGTGTCTAAAACTACAGCATCTTGTAGGCCACATTAAGGAAAGCACTGAATGGTTTCAAATGCAGTTATTGAGAGTTCAGCAGAATAAATTGATAATTTTTGTAATTTTAAAAATAACTCTGGCTGCACTGTGAAAAAGAAATGGGTCAAAACATAATGAGAACAGCTCTTTGTGCTAGAGAATAATCCATGGCAATTATTCATGATCGAAATGGGAAGAATACTTAGAAAAAAATTAAAAATTGATAGTTAAGCAAAGTGATGGACTCACACAAAGATTATTTAATTATCTAAGGGAATGTACTTAGGTTGACTTTATATTGACTATTAAGAGCTCAGAGTTAGGGCTTCCCTGGTGGCGCAGTGGTTGAGAGTCCGCCTGCTGATGCAGGGGACACGGGTTCGTGCCCCAGTCCGGGAAGATCTCACGTGCCGCGGAGCAGCTGGGCCCGTGAGCCATGGCCACTGAGCCTGCGCGTCCGGAGCCTGTGCTCTGCAATGGGAGAGGCCACAACAGTGAGAGGCCCGCGTACCACAAAAA
>NC_041220.1:56261246-56263420 GCF_002837175.3 Physeter macrocephalus
AAAAAAAAAAAAAAAAAAAAAAAAAGAGCTCAGAGTTAAAAGAATTACATTCTAAGTTATAAATTACTCTTTGGTAGAGAACATAACTCCAAAGTTACAGTTTTATAGCCTTGTTGAATATATATCAATTTTATTTCTAACTCTGAAGCAAATCTGCATCAAAAATGTCTCTTCTGTTGGATTCTACATATCTTACACCTCCCTTATTCCTAAAAATGTTCTTTGAACCAGATTTACCCCCTATTTACTTCAGCCAATAAATAGTGCATTGAATCAAAAAATTTGATATGTATTCACTTTATATGTTCATAAGAGTCATGTTTTTAACTTTTTGGAAAATTATATTATGATAAACTGGTGTGGTGCCCTGGGGATGGAGAAAAACAGACCAATACAATAACAATTAAGAAGGTGAAATTAGTTTTATCATAAATGGATGTTGAATTTTATCAAAAACTTTTTCTGCATCTACTGAGATGATCATATGGTTTTTACTCTTCAATTTGTTAATGTCCTGTATCACACTGATTGATTTATGGATATTGAAAAATCCTTGCATCCCTGGGATAAATCCCACTTGATCATGGTGTATGATCCTTTCAATGCATTATTGGATTTGGTTTGCTAGTATTTTGTTGAGGATTTTTGCATCTATGTTCATCAGTGATATTGGCCTATAATTTTCTTTTTTTGTGGTATCTTTGCCTGGTTTTGGTATCAGGATGATGGTGGCCTCATAGAATAAGTTCAAAAGTGTTCTTTCCTCTGCAATATTTTGGAAGAGTTTCAAAAGGATAGGTGTTAACTCTTCCCTCAATGTTTGATAGAATTCACCTGTGAAGCCATTTGGTCCTGGACTTTTGTTTCTTGGGAGTTTTTATTTATTTTTATTTATTTATTTATTTATTTTCTATACAGCAGGTTTTTATTAGTCATCCATTTTATACACATCAGGGTATACATGTCAATCCCAATCTCCCAATTCATCACACCACCACACCCACACACACACCCCGCCACTTTTCCCCCTTGGTGTCCATACGTTTGCTCTCTGCATCTGTGTCTCAATTTCTGCCCTGCAGACCAGTTCATCTGTACCATTTTTCTAGGTTTTACATATATGCGTTAATATACGATATTTGTTTTTCTCTTTCTGACTTACTTCACTCTGTATGACAGTCTCTAGATCCATCCACGTCTCAACAAATGACCAAATTTCGTTCCTTTTTATGGCTGAGAAATATTCCATTGTACATATGTCTTTTTGAATTATGGTTTTCTCTGGGTATATGCCCAGTAGTGGGATTGCTGGATCATACGGTAATTCTATTTTTAGCTTTTAAAGGAACCTCCATACTGTTTTCCATAGTGGCTGTATCAATTTACATTCCCACTAACAGTGCAAGAGGGTTCCCTTTTCTCCACACCCTCTCCTCCAGCATTTGTTGTTTGGAGATTTTCTGTTGATGCCCATTCTAACTGGTGTGAGGTGATACCTCATTTTAGTTTTGATTTGCATTTCTCTAAAAATAAGTTATATTGAGCAGCTTTTCATGTGCTTCTTGGCCATCTGTATGTCTTCTATGGAGAAATGTCTATTTAGGTCTTCTCCAGTCTTACATTTAGGTCTCAAATCCATTCTGAGTTTATTTTTGTGTATGGTGTTAGGGAGTGTTCTAATTTCATTCTTTTACATGTAGCTGTCCAGTTTTCCCAGAACCACTTATTGAAGAGACTGTCTTTTCTCCATTGTATATCCTTGCCTCCTTTGTCATAGATTAGTTGACCATAGGTGCATGGGTTTATCTCTGGGCTTTCTATCTTGTTCCATTGATCTATGTTTCTGTTTCTATGCCGGTACCATACTGTCTTGATTACTGTAGTTTTATAATATAGTCTGAAGTCAGGGAGTCTGATTCCTCCAGCTCCTTTTTTTCCCTCAAGACTGCTTTGGCTATTCGGGTTCTTTTGTGTCTCCATACAAATTTTAAGATTTTTTGTTCTAGTTCCATAAAAAATGTCACTGGTAATTTGATAGGGATTGCATTGAATCTGTAGATTGCTTTGGATAGTATAGTCATTTTGACAATATTGATTCTTCCAATCCAACAACATGGTATATCTCTCCATCTGTTGGTATCATCTTTAATTTCTTTCATCAGTGTCTTAGAGTT
>NC_041220.1:56263978-56265341 GCF_002837175.3 Physeter macrocephalus
AGTTTTCTGCATACAGGTCTTTTGTCTCCCTAGGTAGGTTTATTCCTAGGTATTTTATTCTTTTTGTTGCAATGGTAAATGGGAGTGTTTCCTTAATTTCTCTTTCAGATTTTTCATCATTAGTGTATAGGAATGCAAGAGATTTCTGTGCATTAATTTTGTATCCTGCAACTTTACCAAATTCATTGATTAGCTCTAGTAGATTTCTGATGTCATCTTTAGGATTCTCTATTTATAGTATCACGTCACCTGCAAACAGTGACAGTTTTACTTCTTTTCCAATTTGTATTCCTTTTATTTCTTTTTCTTCTCTGATTGCTGTGGCAAGGACTTCCTAAACTATGTTGAATAATAGTGGTGAGAGTGGACGTCCTTGTCTTGTTCCTGATCTTAGAGGAAATGCTTTCAGTTTTTCACCATTGAGAATGATGTTTGCTTTGGGTTTGTCCTATATGGCCTTTATTATGTTGAGGTAGGTTCCCTCTATGCCCACTTTCTGGAGAGTTTTTATCATAAATGGATGTTGAATTTTGTCGAAAGCTTTTTCTGCATCTATTGAGATGATCATATGGCTTTTAAACTTCAATTTGTTAATATGGTGAATCACATTGATTGATTTGCATATAATGAAGAATCCTTGCATCCCTAGGATAAATCCCTCTTGATCATGTTGTATGATCCTTTTAATGTTCTGTTGAATTCTATTTACTAGTATTTTGTTGAGGATTTTTGCATTGATATTCATCAGTGATATTGGTCTGTAATTTTCTTTTTTTGTAGTATCTTTCTCTGGTTTTGGTTTCAGGGTGATGGTGGCCTCATAGAATGAGTTTGGGAGTGTTCCTTCCCCGCAATTTTTTGGAGAGTTTGAGAAGGATGGGCTTTCTTGTTTCTTCAGGTAGGCTTGTATCACTATAAACTTCCCTCTTAGAACTGCTTTTGCTGCATCCCATAGGTTTTGGATCATCGTGTTTTCATTGTCATTTGTACCTTGGTATTTTTTGATTTCCTCTTTGATTTCTTCAGTGATCTCTTGGCTATTTAGTAACATATTTTTTAGCCTCCTTGTGTTTGTGTTCTTTACGTTTTATTCCCTATTTTCTATTTCTTCCTGGTTCAGTCTTGGAAGGTTATACCTTCCTAAGAACTTGTCCATTTCTTCCCAGTTGTCCTTTTTATTGGCATACAGTTGCTTATAGTAATCTCTTAGGATGCGTTGTATTTCTGCGGTGTCTGTTGTAATTTCTCCTTTTTCATTTCTAATTTTAGTGATTTGAGTCCTTTCCCTCCTTTTCTTGATGAGTCTGGCTAATGGTTTATCAATTTTGTTTATCTTCTCAAAGAACCAGCTTTTAGTTTTATT
>NC_041220.1:56266582-56282348 GCF_002837175.3 Physeter macrocephalus
CCCTCACTTTCAGTCTGAATGTGTCCCTAGGTCTGAAGTGGGTCTCTTTTAGACAGCATATATATGGGTCTTGTTTTTGTATCCATTCAGCAAGCCCGTTTTTTTGGTTGGAGCATTTATTCCATTCACGTTTAGGGTAATTATTGATATGTATGTTCCTATGACCATTTTCGTAATTGTTTTGGGTTTCGTTTTGTAGGTCCTTTTCTTCTCTTGTGTTTCCCACTTACAGAAGTTCCTTCAGCATTTGTTGTGGAGCTGGTTTGGTGGTGCTGAATTCTCTTAGCTTTTGCTTGTCTGTAAAGCTTTTGATTTCTCCATTGAATCTGAATGAGATCCTTGCCGGGTAGAGTAATGTTGGTTGTAGGTTCTTCCCTTTCATCACTTTAAGTATATCATGCCACTCCCTTCTGGCTTGTAGAGTTTCTGCTGAGAAATCAGCTGTTCACCTTATGGGAGTTCCTTTGTATGTTATTTGTCTTTTTTCCCTTGCTGCTTTTAATAATTTTTCTCTATCTTTAAGTTTTGCCAATTTGATTATTATGTTTCTCGGCATGTTTCTTCTTGGGTTTATCCTGTATGGGACTCTCTGTGCTTCCTGGACTTGGGTGGCTATTTCCTTTCCCATGTTAGGGAAGTTTTCGACTATAATCTCTTCAAATATTTTCTCTGGCCCTTTCTCTCTCTCTTCTCCTTCTGGGACCCCTATAATGCAAATGTTTTTGCTTTTAATGTTGTCCCAGAGGTCTCTTAAGCTTTCATTTCTTTTCATTCTTTTTTCTTTATTCTGTTCCATAGCAGTGAATTCCACCATTCTGTCTTCCAGGTCACTTATCCGTTCTTCTGCCTCAGTTATTCTGCTATTGATTCCTTCCAGTGTAGTTTTCATTTCAGTTATTGTATTGTTCATCTCTGTTTGTTTGTTCTTTAATTCTTCTAGCTCTTTGTTAAACATTTCTTGCATCTTCTCGATCTTTGCCTCCATTCTTTTTCCGAGGTCCTGGATCATCTTCACTATCATTATTCTGAATTCTTTTTCTGGAAGTTTGCTTATCTTCACTTCATTTAGTTTTTTTCTGGGGTTTTGTCTTTTTCCTTCATCTGGTACATAGCCCTCTGCCATTTCATCTTGTCTATTTTTCTGTGAATGTGGTTTTTGTTCCACAGGCTTCAGGATTGTAGTTCTTCTTGCTTCTGTTGTCTGTCCTCTGGTGGATGAGGCTATCTAAGGGTCTTATGTTGGGAGTTTTTAAATCACAGATTCAACTTCAGTACTTGTAATTGGTATGTTCAAATTTTCTATTTCTTTCTGACTCAATCTGGGGAGATTGTACCTTTCTAAGAATTTGTCCATTTCTTCTAGGTTGTCCATTTTATTGACATATTGTTTCTTGCAGTTATCTCTGTATTTCTGTAGTATTAGTTGTAACTTCTCCTTTTTCATTTCTGAATTTATTGATTTGAGCCTTCTCTTTTTTTCTTTATGAGTCTGGCCAAAAGTTTATCAATTTTGTTTATCTTTTCAAAGAACGAGCTTTTAGCTTCATTGATCTTTTTATTGTTTTCTTAGTATCTATTTCATTTATTTCTGCTCTGATCTTTATGATTTCTTTCCTTCTACTAACTTTGGGTTTTGTTTGTTTTTCTTTCTCTAGTTGCTTCAGGTATAAGGTTTCATTGTTTAGTTGACATTTTTTTCTTGTTTCCTGAGGTAAGCTTATATCACTATAAACTCTCCTTTTAGAACTAGTTTCACTGCATCCCATAGGGTTTCGATCACCATGTTTTCATTTTCATTTGTCTCTAGGTATAGCGAAGACAAGGACACAATCTAGCTGTCCACCAACAGATGAATGGATAAAGAAGGTGTGGTGTATTTATACAATGGAATATTACTCAGCCATAAAAGAGAATGAAATAATGCCATTTGCAGCAACATGGATGGACCTAGAGATTCTTGTATGAAGTGTAGTAAACCAGAAGAGAATGACAAATATTATATGATATAGCTTATATATGGAATGTAAAAAAATTGATACAAATGAACTTATATATGATATAGAAATAGACTCAGAGACATAGAAAACAAACTTATGGTTACCAAAGGGAAAAGAGGGGGATAAATTATTGGTGTGGGATTAACATATACACACTACTATATATAAAATAGATAACCAGTGAAGACCTACTGGGAACTATACTCAATATTTTATAATAACCTATAAGGAAAAGAATCTGAAAAATATATATATACATGTATGTATAACTGAATCACCTGCTGTACATCTGAAGCTAACACAACATTGTAAATCAAATATATGTCAATAAAAAAAGCCAACCTTGACATATTACTATTAATGAAATATGTATATATATATGTGTGTATATATATATATATATATATATATATATATATATGAATGTAAAAGTGAAAATACCATCACCCAGAGAAAACCACTATTATTTTGGTACACTATTCCACTATTTTTTCCTGTACATATATGTAAATATGTAATTTACCTAACCTAAAATCTATTCAAAAATGCTTTTTCACTTAACATTATATTGTATTTCCAGGTCATTTTTTTTAAAAAAGAAGGTAAAACTAAGAAAAATTGGTGTTCTATTTGATATGAGATTTCAAAGTGAAGGACATGCCAACTATGATTCCTGAGTTTGCACTTATGGATACATATAAATACCATTCAATAGGCTAGGGACCATTGGAAAATAGGAACAAAGTTATGAAGACAAAAAAATATTGCCTGCTATTCCAGTAAATAACGAATGTTTCCCACCATCAAACCATCAGCCAATGCAGCTATCCCTGACAGTGTGCCCTGAGGGAGATTCAGGATGGAGAAAAACAGGATAGTGGTCCTAGAGTTAAGATGTACATCAAAGGAATCATTTGAGCCCAGATTCTTGCATTTTCCCATACACAGAAAACTCTTAAAATTATTGAGATGTCTGTTTTTCTGATTAGCAGTAATCTTGTGATGTCTGACTATATATTTTGTTTTGTTTTTCAGCAAAAAACTCCTATATATCCCAGCTCCTCCCTTACCTCTTTGGAACAGCTCCTCAGAGCTATCTAAGAGGCTGTCTCCTGGGCTTTAGTCCTCAGCAAGGTCCTGGGATAAAACATAACTCACAACTTTTAGACTGTGCATTTTTTTTTTTCAGTTAACAGTTATTGTGAGAGGTGTAAAAAAGGGAAAGATGGAGGAAATGATTTTTATCATAAAAATGTTTGGATTTGAGGTACATTAAAATAGTCAAGCAAATATTATAAATTTGCTATTCGTAGTTGGAGCTAAGAGTAGAAATTTGGGATGCAGGTATAAATTTAGTAGTCATAAATTTCTGTATCTTAATTGAAATTATGGATACAACCCATGGAAGAAGGATGGATCTAGAATATTTCAGGCATGACCTCTATTTTTGAAGACATTCTGATTCACCTTGCTGCACACCTGAAACTAACACAACATTGTAAATTAACTGTATTTCAATTTTTAAAAGTTTAAAAAAACAATAAAAAAAACAAAACAAAAAAAGTGAAAAAAAGACATTCAACTAACTTTAAAATATTGAATTTTTTGGCTTAAGTTAAATATTCAATAAAAGATCTCCTTTTAAGCCTGGCTTAATGCACAGAGTCACATAATATTCCAAATCTACCTTTTCAGCTCTGACTTAAACTTTGCAGTTTTAATTTTAGGCAGGCATTATGCATTTGTGATGATGTCCTCAGTACCTCCAGGACTACATGTGGAAAGAGGAAAAGAGTTTTCTCTTCAAACAAAACTTTGCACTGGAAAAATAACTGTGGTGACAACCCCAGTTCATGGGGGAATCATGACCTGTCGATTGAAATCTCTATCCGATAACAGATGAGAAGTTGCTCAGAGAATAATTGGCTTGTATTTCCAAAAGACAACAGGTTTGTTGGACAGGGAAAAGCAGACATCTACCACAGATTAATTCAGAATGTCAAATTCCATGGGATTATGTGCTTGGGGAATTAGATAAATAGGGCTTCAAGCAAACCCTGAGCAACTGGAAATGGTAAAAACAATTATTTATAACAGATTGATATAAATTTTTTATAAAGATCTCTGAATCAATCATTTTACTGAACAAAAAGAAAACTAACTTGATTTGTTCTCGGATTATTCAAAAGGTAGTCTTAATGAATAAATATTTTCAATATCTTTAACAAAATCAGAAATTACTACTTTTATCAAACTAAATTATGACAACACTATACTCAAATGATTAATCACAAATTCTGCCTAAAAATGAGGTTACACTAACATTTTTTAATGCTAGCACAATTGTGGACCAGATAAACAAACAAAAATACTGGATAAATACAATAACTGCCGTTTCAGTCTATTGTTGAACTGAAAAGAAAGAAAATCTGCAGATGCCAAAAATTAGAAGTAATTTAAAAGCAGAGTGGTGAGCTTAAATTTCAGTTACCCTGCTGATGGCTGAAAATACCGGGCTAAAAAGATCTGAAGGTTACACAGAAACCACTCAGGAGAGATAAGTCATTTGGCTCATGCAAAGATGCGGTAAAAGGAATTGAGACTGAGATTCCCTATTTAATGTGGAGACTCCTTGAGTGCTACATCTTCAGTCAGCTCACAGGCAAAGAGAGATGACAGCTATATATTTTTTACAAAATTCTAGGCAGTGAAACACATATAAACAAACAAAAAGATTATCATGTGAGGATTTAAAACAACAGCCCTGTGTTCATGGGGTTTTGAACTATGCATTTACAATACCTATAAAGTCTAGGAATCTTAATCTGGAAAATTTAATTTTTAAAGGCCTGTGTTTGGGAGCCTGAGAGGAACTCCTGAGAGGAATAAAAGAAGAGAATAGAGTAATTCACTGTCAATTCAGGCCCTAAGGATTTCTCAAGATTGTATTTACCTTAGGAAATGCTTTGAAGCCTCCTTAGTTATCTCAGACCTTTAACTGTCCTCTCATTAAATCTCTACCTATTTATATGATTGTGTATGACCTTGATCATTTATGTACAACCAGAAAAAGCTAGGTATTTATTCATAACACAGGGCAACAATTGAATCATGTGTAGGAAAGAAGCATTTTCCAGATAGTCTCTCATTACCAAGGTATTCAGGATACTCAAACATAGAGACATAGCTGTGTCCCATTTTCTTTCAGTTCAAATTTTCCTTCTTGTAAACTGTATATAAAACAGCAGAGAAAGTTATAATTCCTAACTCAAATGACAATAATTTTTTAAAGCAGCTCTAGGCTGATTTAATGACAATTGGTATATTATACCATTTAATTTAATTCTCATCTATTGTAAATGTCTTAGCACTAACTCAAGTGAAGCTACATTGCTCTTTTTTAGCTCCAAATGATAGATAAAAAATAACATCATTCTAATTCATAATAATAGCTGTAATTATAATGGTATGTTCTTCTCTTCTATGTGAACTAAAAGATTTATGTGACAATAGAAATGAAGATTTATGAAATAATTTTTCCAAATTAATTTCACTGTGAGATTATTTGAAATGTCATATATATTTTTATTCAACAAGTATTGTTTTAATCTCTACTATATGTCAGACATTGTGCTAATAAGTGGGAGATATTCTTCTGAATTAAGTCATTACTTGTTTCTTTGCATTTCTTTCAGTAAACGTATGATTCTGAAATGTCACTAAGGTAATTTAGGTATTATTTCACACCTTTTCAGGTAGGGATCGATTATGGGTTCATCATCCTGGCTTAGCACATATTCAAATATCAGTAGAAAAGTTGCAATTTGGAAAGCAAGTGCATGCTGCCTGGGGCCATATAAAACAGGGATATTTAAATTTCTGTGCCATAATGTGATACAGCTTCACAGGTTAGGAAATTTCACTGTCTGTTACAAAGGTCAAATTTAGTTGAGTCATGAGAAGATTTTGAAGGACTTAATTTGAAAAACATATTCATAATTATTCCATAATGTGTCACCTAAGAATATTCCAAGTTATTAAGTTGAGATAGAAAGAAAGTACAATTGGAGAATATTAGATAGGACTGAAGTGTGGGTCTGATACTAGCTCCTTCTATTAGTTTCCAATTGCTGCAACAAATTACTACAGAAATAGTAGTTTAAAATAAATTTATTTTCTTAAATTTCTGGAGATTTGAAGTAGAAAGTGGGACTTACAGGGCTAAAGTTAAGGTGACGGCAGAGCTGCTTTCTTTTTGGTGGCTGTAGAGGAGAATCTGCTTCTTTACCTTTTCCAGCTTATAGAGGATGTCTATATTCTTAGGCTTGTGGTCCCTTCCTTCATCTTTAAAGTGTAACATTATCAAATCTCTTTTCCTCTAATTTCTCCTCTTCTGTAATCACATTTCCTCCTTCACAGAGTATCTTTCTCTGTCCGACCCTCCTGCTTCCTGTCTTATGAGAATGCCTGTGATTATATTGGATCCACCCAGATAATCCAGGATAATCAGTCCATCTCAGGATCCTTAACTTAATCACATCTTTTGCCATAAGATATTCACCCCTTTGCCCTATAAGGTAAATACTCACAGATTCCAGGGATCAGAATGTGAACATCTCTGGGGTATTATTCAGTCTACCACACTGGTTGAACTTGTACAAGCCATTTCAGTTTCTGTGGTCTTAATTTTCTTATCACAAAAATGAAGGTATTTAATAGCACTGATGTTCTGAGTAAAGAATGAGGATATGTGTATATATACATGTATGTATATCACTGATTACATAGCTATACATATATCTATCTCTCTATCTATATTTCTGTATTCAATATGTCTAGCTAGCTATCTATTGTCTAGCTATCTGTTATCTATCATAAAACTGTGTCTGACTCATACTGTGACCTATGGCTTATGTAATTGTTAACTATTTTTATTAAAAGTTTGAATACATGCTGAATTTTACTTTTAAATAACTGAGGATTTATCAAAATCAGAAAAAAATATTATCTTAACAATAGATTATTTATAAATATGTCTGACTCTAAAAAATAAATTATTCTAATTACTTAATAATGATAATGGCCAGCATCTTGAGCACTTCTGCTTGTATTATTTTATTTGAGTACTTTTACTCTTTGTGTCCCAATCCCATTCCCATCCATCTCCACCACTCCTTATGTATTTAATATTCTTACATTTGTATTTATCCTTGAGATTATATAGCACTGGTTTGAGTGTACATTTATTTTTAGTTTATATAAATGGTACTTCTCTGTAGTTTTCAACATCTTGTTTACATTTTTCACACAAAGCTAGTTTATTTGAGAGCTGTGATTAAAAGTACAATCTCTGAAATATGACAAAGAGTTTGTGATTCTACTTCTTAATAGTCATATAATGCTGGGAAAATTGCATAATCTCTCTGTTACTTGGTATTTTTAGGTTATTTCATCTAACTGCACCTCCCAGACCGGGGCGCGAACCCGGTTCCCCTGCATCGGCAGGCGGACGCGCAACCACTGCGCCACCAGGGAAGCCCGATTCTACTTCTTAATAGTCATATAATGCTGGGAAAATTGCATAATCTCTCTGTTACTTGGTATTTTTAGGTTATTTCATCTAACTGCATCCTCAACATTTAACTTGCTTTTTTCTTCTAGTGATGGACACATAAGCCTCCCCTAATTCCCTTTTACCATAAACAATATTATAATGAACCTATTTGTTCATGTTTTATATGAATCTGTGCTTGAAATATTGTGAGATACATACAGAAGAGTGGAACATCATGGCCCTTAATTTATGCACATAATTTCGGTAACTAATACAAGTTTATCTTCACAATCTTTTCATTAAAAATACAGGAATTTGATGTCTCGTAATGTCCTGATCAATTTTGATTCTGTAACACTTTTATTCTATGCCAAAATGATAGGTGTACATCGGTGTCATGCCATTATTTCAAATTTGCACTTTACTTACTTCTAGGCAGTTTAAGTAATTAGTCAAGCATTTGTTAGCAATTCAGGTATTTATTTTTGAGATTTGATTGCTTACTATTCATTTTTCTTTTGGGTGTTTCTTCTTTTTTGATGTTGATTTGCAGCAGTTCTTTATATACTGTATATACTAATATCTTTAGAGTCTTGATATTAGTATTCTTTCAGTTTTTTCTATTTATGTTGCCTATAGTTTCTTTTGTAGATCATATATTTTAATGTAGAAAAAGATATATTCTGATATCATGTGTTGTAAACTTGGTCAATATTAAGCCCTTTCTATAAGGCCACAGAATACTGTAGGTACAATTTTTTCTATTGACTTTACAATTTTACAGATTTAATCTTCACCTTTAGTGGTTAGTTTGTTTTTAGTAAGTGGTATGAAGCAGGATTCTGGCTGTAGTTCTTTTCCATGAAGACAGAACTTGTCTCAACCATATCTATGAGATATTCTGTCTTTTTCTAACTATTATATAATGTCATCTCTATATTAATTTCCACTATATTCGTGGATTTATGTCTAGTTTCTCTGCTATTTTTCATTGGAAAATTTATTGTAATGTGTTAGTAACTTATTTCTTAAATTATTTTCATTGTTATTACATCTTTGCAGATATAGGGTAAGTCTGTCTCTTCTTCTTGATCTCTCTCAAAGTTCCTTTAGCTACACATGGACATTTATTTTTTCCAACCATAATTCTAATTAGAGTAGCATTGAAGGCATGGATTGATTTGGAGAGACTTAGCATATTCACAATTAATATATTTAGATATTAGGCCTGAAAAGAGTATATCTCTTCCTGTGTTCAGGCATTTTATGTCCTCAAATAGTTTTGCAAATTTTGTTCACCAAGGACTTAGGAACTTCTCATTAGATAAAAATTAGGCACAATATTTATTTTATTGCTTCTGAGAAAGGCATCTGATTTTCCATTACATTTTCTATTTGGCACTTAACAGCATAGAAGAATGAAATCTATTTAGGAGTTGATTCAATATTATTTTAAATAAATCTTATTAGTAGTTTGTGTGTGGATTTTGTTCTGTTTCTTTGCAGCTGTTACGCAACTTATTCTTATCTTTGTAATGATTTTGGCAAAGTCCTCTCACAATGAAAAAGGAGAGGCAACCTGATTCCAAAACTTAAAGAAATGTGCCTTAAAAGTGCTCTTTTAAGAATATATATGTGGGGAGAGACCTTCAAGATGGTGGAGGAGTAAGACGTGGAGATCACTTTCCTTCCCACAAATACATCAGAAATAAACTACATGTGGAACAACTCCTACAGAACACCTACTGAACACTGGCAGAAGACCTGAGACTTCCCAAAAGGCAAGAAACTCCCCACATACCTGGGTAGGGCAAAAGAAAAAACAGGGACAAAAGAATAGGGATGGGACCTGCAACTCTGGAAGGGAGCTGTGAAGGAGGAAAAGTTTCCACACACTAGGAAGACCCTTCACTGGCAGAGACGGGGGTGGTGGGCGGGGGGGAAGCTTCAGAGCCTTGGAGGAGAGCGCAGCAACAGGGGTGCAGAGGGCAAAGTGGAGAGATTCCTGCACAGAGGATCGGTGCCAACCAGCACTCATCAGCCCAAGAGGCTTGTCTGCTGACACGCCGGGGTGGGCGGGGGCTGGGAGCTGAGGCTCGGGCTTCGGATGTCAGATCCCAGGTAGAGGACTGGGGTTGGCTGCATGAACACAGCCTCAAGGGGGCTAGTGCGCCACAGCTAGACAGGAGGGAGTCCGAGCAAAAGTCTAGAGCTGCCTAAGAGGCAAGAGAAGATTGTTTCAGAATGCACAAGGAGAGGGGATTCAGAGCAATGCCTAAACGAGCTCCAGAGACTGGAGTGAGCCGTGGCTCTCAGCTCGGACACCAGAGACAGGCATGAGACACTAAGGCTGCTGCTGCAGCCACCAAGAAGCCTGTGTGCAAGCACCGGTCAGTATCCACACCACCCCTCCCGGGAGCCTGTGCAGCCTGCCACTGCCAGGGTCCCATGAGCCAGGGACAACTTCCCCGGGAGAACACATGGCATGCCTCCTCAGGCTGTTGCAACTTCATGCTGGCCTCTGCCGCTGCAGGCTCGCCCCACATTCTGTACCCCTCCCTCCCCTTGGCCTGAGTCAGAGTCCCCTAATCAGCTGATCTATTAATCCTGTCCGGTCTGAGCGAAGAACAGGTGCCCTCAGGTGACCTACATGCAGAGGCGGGGCCAAATCAAAGGTGAACCCCAGGAGCTGTGCGAACAAAGAAGAGAAAGGGAAATCTCCACCCAGCAGCCTCAGGAACAGCAAATTAAATCTCCACAATCAACTTGATGTACCCTGTATCTGTGGAATAACTGAATAAACAATGAATCATCCCAAAATTGAGGCAGTGGACTTTGTGTGATTATGTCTATATAGCTTAGTTTTTGCCATTTGTCCTAGGCTTCTGTTTTTTTTTTGTATAGTTTATAGCGCATCTTATCATTGGTAGATTTGCTTTTTGGTTTGGCTACTCTCTTCTTTCTTTTTATATTACTTTTTAATTTTTAATAATTTAAAATTTTTTTTATTTGAATAACTTTCTCTTATTTTCTCTCTTTTCTTTCTTTTCTTTTTCTTTCTTTCTTTCTCTCTTTCTTTCCTTCCTCCCTTCCTCCCTTTCTTTCTTTCTTTCTTTCTTTCTTTCTTTCTTTCTTTCTTTCTTTCTTTCTTTCTTTCTTTCTTTCTTTCTTTCTTTCTTTCTTTCTTTCTTTCTTTCTTTCTTTCTTTCTTTCTTTCTTTCTTTCTTTCTCCCTTTTCTTCTGAGATATGTGGCTGACAGGGTCTCGGTGCTCTGGATGGGTGTCAGGCCTGTGCTTCTGAGGTGGGAGAGCCAGGTTCAAGACATTGGTCCACCAGAGACCTCCCAGTTCCATGTAATATCAAACAGTGAAGGCTCTCCCAGAGATGTCCATCTCAACACTAAGACCCAGCTCCACTCAATGACCAGCAAGCTACAGTGCAGGACACACTATGCCAAACAACTAACAAGACAGGAACACAACCCCACCCATTAGCAGAGAGGCTGCCTAAAATCATAATAAGGTCACATTCACCCCAAAACACACCAATGGACGCAGTCGTGCCCACCAGAAAGACAAGATCCACTGTCATCCAACAGAACACAGCACCAGTTCCCCCAACAGGAGGCCTACACAACTCACTGAACCAACATTAGCCACTGGGGGCAGACACCAAAAACAATGGGGACTATGAACATGCAGCCCATGAAAAGGAGACCCCAAATGCAGTACATTAAGCAAAATGAGAAGACAGAGAAACACACAGCAGATGAAAGAACAAGGTAAAAATCCACCAGACCAAACAAATTAAGAGGAAATAGGCAATCTACCTGAAAAAGGATTCAGAGTAATGATAGTAAAGAAGATCCAAAATCTTGGAAATTGAATGGAGAATATACAAGAAACGTTTAACAAGGACGTAAAAGAACTAAAGAGCATACAAACAATGATGAACAACACAATAAATGAAATTAAAAATTCTATAGAAGGAATCAATAGCACAATAACTGAGGCAGAAGAATGGCTAAGTGACCTGGAAGATAAAATAGTGGAAATAACTACAGCAGAGCAGAATAAAGAAAAAAGAATGAAAAGAATTGAGGACAGTCTCAGAGAATTCTGGGACAACATTAAATGCAACAGCACTTGAATTATAGGGGTGCCAGAAGAAAAAGAGAAAAAGAAAGGAACTGAGAAAATACTTGAAGAGATTATAATTGAAAATTACCCTAATATAGGAAGGGAAATAGTTGATCAAGTCCAGGAACCACAGAGAGTCCCATACAGGATAAATCCAAGGAGAAACACTCCAAGACACATAATAATCAAACTTTCAAAAAAAATACACAGAAAAAATATTAAAAGCAGCAAGGGATTACCCTAATATAGGAAGGGAAATAGTTGATCAAGTCCAGGAACCACAGAGAGTCCCATACAGGATAAATCCAAGGAGAAACACTCCAAGACACATAATAATCAAACTTTCAAAAAAAATACACAGAAAAAATATTAAAAGCAGCAAGGGAAAAGCAACAAATAACATACAAGGGACTCCCCATAAGGTTAACAGCTGATCTTTCAGCAGAAACTCTAAAAGCCAGAAGGGAGTGCTAGGACATATTTAAAGTGATGAAAGGGAAAAACCTACAACCAAGATTAGCCAGCAAGGATCTCATTGAGATTCATTGGAGATATCAAAACCTTTACAGACAAGCAAAAGCTAAGAGAATTGAGCACCACCAAACCAGCTTTACATAAATGCTAAACGAACTATGCTAGGCAGGAAACACAAGAGAAGGAAAAGACCTACAATAACAAACCCAAAACAACTTAGAAAATGGTAATAGGAACATACATATTGATAACTACCTTAAATGTAAATGGATTAAATGCTCCAACCAAAAGACACAGAGTGGCTGGATGGATACAAAAACAAGACCCATATATATGCTTTCTACAAGAGACGCACTTCAGACCTAGGGACACATACAGACTGAAAGTGAGGGGATGGAAAAATATATTCCATGCAAATGGAAATCAAAAGAAAGCTGGAGGAGAAATTCTCATATCAGACAAAATAGACTTTAAAATAAAGACTATTACAAGAGACAAAGAAGGACACTACAGAATGATCAAGGAATCAGTCCAAGAAGAAGATATAACAATTGTAAATATTTATGCACCCAACATAGGGGTACCTCAATACATAAGGAAAATGCTAACAACCATAAAACTGGAAATGGACAGTAAAAAAATCATAGTAGGGGACTTTAACACCCCACTTTCACCAATAGACAGATCATCCAAAATGGAAATAAATAAGGAAACACAAGCTTTAAATGATACATTAAATAAATCAATTACAGGAAAAAAATCTGTAAAAAATACAAACACATGGAGACTAAAAACTACACTACTAAATAACCAAGAGATCACTGAAGAAATCAAAGGGGAAATCAAAAAATACATAGAAGCAAATGACAATGAAAACACAGTGACCAAAAACCAATGGGATGCAGCAAACGCAGAATACACTTTCTTCTCAAGTGCTCATGGAACATTCTTCAGGATAGATGATACCTTGGGTCACAAATCAAGCCTTGGTAAATTTATGAAAATTCAAATTATATCAAGTACTTTTGCAACCACAATGCTATGAGACTAGGTATCAATTACAGGAAAAAATCTGTAAAAAAATACAAACACATGGAGACTAAAAAGTACACTACTAAATAACCAAGAGATCACTGAAGAAATCAAAGGGGAAATCAAAAAATACATAGAAGCAAATGACAATGAAAACACAGTGACCAAAAACCAATGGGATGCAGCAAACGCAGTTCTAAGAGGGAAGTTTATAGCAATACAATCGTACCTCAAGAAACAAGAAACGTTTCAAATAAACAGCCTAACCTTACACCTAAAGAAATTAGAGAAAGAAGAACAAAAAACCCCCCAAAGTTAGGAGAAGAAAAGAAATCATAAAGATCAAATCAGAAATAACTGAAAAAGAAATGAAGAACAGTAGCAAAGATCAATTAAACTAAAAGCTGTTTCTTTCAGAAGATAAACAAAATTGATAAACTATTACCAGACTCATCAAGAAAAAAAGGGAGAAGACTCAAATGAATAGAATTAGAAATGAAAAAAGGAGAAGTAACAACTGACACTGCAGAAATACAAAGGATCATGAGCGAATACTACAAGCAATTATATGCCAAAAAAATGGACAACCTCAAAGAAATGGACAAATTCTTAGAAAAGGACAACCTTCCAAGACTGAACCAGGAAGAAATTTAAAAAATGTAATCAAGACCAATAACAAGCACTGAAATTGAGACTGTGATTAAAAATCTTCCAACAAACAAAAGCCTAGGACCAGATGGCTTCACAGGAGAATTCCATCAAACATTTAGAGAAGAGCTAACACCTATCCTTCTCAAACTCTTCCAAAATATAGCAGAGGGAGGAGTACTCCCCAATTCATTCTACGAGGCCACCATCACACTGATACCAAAACCAGACAAAGATGTCACAAAGAAAGAAAACTACAGGCCAATATCACTGATGAACATAGATGCAAAAATCCCCAACAAAATACTAGCAAACAGAATCCAACAGCACATTAAAAGGATCATACACCATGATCTAGTGGGGTTTATCACACGAATGCAAGGATTCTTCAATATACGCAAATCAATCAATGTGATAAACCATATTAACAAAATGAAGGAAAAAAACCATATGATCACCTCAATAGATGCAGAAAAAGCTTTCGACAAAATTCAACACCCATTTATGCTAAAAACTCGCCAGAAAGTGGGCATAGAGGGAACTTACCTCAACATAATAAAGGCCACATATGACAAACCCAGAGCCAACATCGTTCTCAATGGTGAAAAAGTGAAACCATTTCTTCTAAGATCAGGAACAAGACAAGGTTGTCCACTCTCACCATTATTATTCAACTTAGTTTTGGAAGTTTTAGCTGCAGCAATCAGAGAAGAAAAAGAAATAAAATGAATCCAAATCGGAAAAGAAGTAAAGCTGTCACTGTTCACAGATGACATGATCCTATACATAGAGAATCCTAAAGACTCTACCAGAAACCTACTAGAGCTAATCAGTGAATTTGTTAAAATAGCAGGATACAAAACTAATGTCCAGAAATCTCTTGCATTCCTATACACTAATGATGAAAAATCTGAAAGAGAAATTAAGGAAACACTCCCATTTACCACTGCAACAACAAGAATAAAATACCTGGGAATAAACCTACCTAGGGAGACAAAAGACCTGTATGCAGAAAACTCTAAGACACTGATGAAAGAAATTAAAGATAATACAGACAGATGGAAAGATATACCATGTTCTTGGATGGAAGAATCAACATTGTGAAAATGCATATACTACCCAAAGAAATCTACAGATTCAATGCAATCCCTAACAAACTACCAATGGCATTTTTCACAGAACTAGAACAATAAATTTCACAATTTGTATGGAAACACAAAAGACCCAGAATAGCCAAAGAAATCTTGAGAAAGAAAAATGGAGCTGGAGGAATCAGGCTCCCTAACTTCAGACTATACTACAAAGCTACAGTAATGAAGACAGTATGGTCTTGGAACAAAAACAGAAATATAAATCAATGGAACAGGACAGAAATCCCAGAGATAAACCCATGCACATATGGTCACCTTATCTTTGATAAAGGAGGCAAGAATATACAATGGAGAAAAGATAGTCTCTTCAATAAGTTGTGCTGGGAAAAACTGGACAGCTACATGTAAAAGAATGAATTAGAACATTCCCTAACACCATACACAAAAATAAACTCTAAATGGGTTAAAGACCTAAATGTAAGGCCAGACACCATAAAACTCTTAGAGGAAAACATAGGCCGAACACTGTATAACATACATCACAGCAAGATCCTTTTTGACCCATCTCCCAGAGAAATGGAAATAAAAACAAAAATAAACAAATGGGACCAAATGAAACTTAGAAGTTTTGCACAGCAAAGGAAACCATAAACAAGACGAGAGGGCAACCTCAGAATGAGAGAAAACATTTTCAAACAAAGCAACTGACAAAGGATTAATCTCCAAAATTTACAAGCAGCTCATGAAGCTCAATAACAAAGAAACAAACAACCGAATCCAAAAATGGGCAGAAGACCTAAATAGACATTTATCCAAAGAAGATATACAGA
>NC_041220.1:56282404-56289278 GCF_002837175.3 Physeter macrocephalus
ACACATGAAAGGATGCTCAACATCACTAATGATTAGAGAATGCAAATCAAAACTACAATGAGGTATCACCTCACACCAGTCAGAATGGCCATCATAAAAAAGTCTACAAACGATACATGCTGGAGAGGGTGTGGAGAAAAGGGAACCCTCTTGCACTCTTGGTGGGAATGTAAATTGATACAGCCACTATGGAGAACAATATGGAGGTTCCTTAAAAAAATATAACTACCATATGACCCAGCAATCTCACTACTGGTCATATACCGTGAGAAAACCAAAATTCAAAGAGTCATGTAGCACAAAGTTCATTGCAGTTCTATTTATAATATCCAGGACATGGAAGCAACCTAAGTGTCCATCAACAGATGAATGGATAAAGAAGATGTGGCAAATATATACAATGGAATATTACTCAGCCATAAAAAGAAATGAAATTGAGTTATTTTTAGTGAGGTGGATGGACCTAGAATCTGTCATACAGAATGAATGAAGTAAGTCAGAAAAAGAAATATTTTATGCTAACACATATATATGGAATCTAAAAAAAAAACTGGTTCTGAAGAACCTAGGGGCAGGACAGGAATAAAGATGCAGATGTAGAGAATGGACTTGAGGACGGGGGAGGGGGCAGTGTAAGCTGGGACAAAGTGAGAGAGTGGCATGTACATATATACACTACGAATTGTAAAATAGATAGCTAGTGGGAAGCAGCCACATGGTACAGGGAGATTAGCTTGGTGCTTTGTGACCACCTAGAGGGGTGGGATAGGGAGGTTGGGAGGAAGACGTAAGAGGAAGGGGATATGGGGATATATGTATATGTATAACTGATTCACTTTGTTATAACGTAGAAACTAACACACCATTGTAAAGCAATTATACTCCAATAAAGATGTTTTAAAAAAAAAGAATACGTGTGTGTGTGTAACTAAACTGTTGTGCTATACACCTGAAACATGATATTGTAAATCAACTGTATTTCAATAAAAATAAATAAAGAACGTATCACTTAACTTTTAAAAAAGAAATAGGAATGAGAACAAACAAGGGTAAAAATGAATTTATTTTGAAAATGATCAGGCACAGTGCTGAAAATAAAAAACTACCAACCAGCATTCTAAATCCAGCCTATCTATCATCCAATAGCAAAGGTGAAATTAGCCCATTTCAGAGATTTTCAAGCTTCTACTTTTACCTCAAACAACTGGGCTAAATTGCTGCATGATATGCTACTTCAATAGAGAAGAAAATTTCTATGGAGTATTTATATCTAGTGTTGTCATTAGCAATTTAGCAGGAACTATTGTTCAAAATTTTTAATTAACATTTTGTTTCAGAATAAATTTAGGTTTACAGAAGAGTTCTAATGACAGTATGGAGAGTTTCCATATATTCCTCACCCAGTTTCCCACATCCTTAACATCTTACATTACCATAGTCAAAACTATGCAACTGACATTGGAGTACTTCTTTTAACTGCATTCCCATTTTTTTTTTTATTTTAGTAGCTTTTCTATTGATGTCTTATTTCTATTACATCAGGTAGCAGAAAAAGACTCATCACCCACAACCATCAGCCCTGAATCTTTGAATTCATGTCCCTCTGTGCACTTTTTCTTAGGAAAAATCCAGTGCACTACTTTGTAATTAATCATCACATCTTCTAACCTTCTACTGAGTTTCTAATCGTTTCCTTGTTTTTCATAAACTTGGCAGTCTTAAGGAATATGGGCCAGGTATCCTGTAGAATGTTGCCCACCTGGGATTTTGTTGTTATTTTCACATCATTAGATAATGGTAATGGATTTTTGGAAAGAATACAACAGAGATGAAGTATCCTTCTAGTCATATCATATCCAGGTAATTGATATACACATGATATCACTGGTGATGTTAACCTTCATTACCTGGGTAAGGTCATGTTTGCCAGGTCTCTCCATTATACAGTTAATATTTAAGTTCATAGTTTTGTCCACTGTACAGTTAATATTTTCAAGACCCATCACCCACAACCATCAAAGACTCTCAAGATCATGAAAATAATAGAGTCGATTATTTCCTACATCCTTTGAATGACTTGGTATTTCAAACTCATGATAAACTGATTAGTCAGGAATTAATTGTCATTTGAGAGCTGAATAATAAGCAAGGAAATGTTAAATATCATGGTCAAGGACCAAGTTACAGAGCAAGTAGAGGAAGTGCACAAAAATCAGAATTTCCATTCCCACACCAATCCTACCTCATAAAAAACCCTCACCTTAGTATTTCTATACATGACAATCAATCATCATCCTGCTCTTAGGGATGCTTCCTCAGCATGATCACCATAATTTGAAAAGCACTTGTGCTGTCAAGTGAGGTGTATGTAGTGTGGGTCCTTCATAGAGAGTCCATCAGGTAGCAGAAAAAGACTCATCCCCCACAACCATCAGCACTCAATCTTTGAATTCAGGTCCCTCTGTGCACTTTTTCTTATTTCGAGTTTAACTTTATATATCTATGTCAAAGTTGTGGCTTTTCATGGAGCCAAAACTTTTTCCATGTTATCAAGATTAACCTTTTCTATATTGTCAAAATGAACTTTTAAGGAACAGACAACCAATAATAAACTGCCACTACCAAACAATAAAGGGCGAAAAACCCTCAGCTTCAAGTTTATGAAGAAAAATGCAAGTTTAAGGTGTAATATTCTAAAATCTCATTTTTATCTAAAATGTATGTAGTATAAAAACAAAAGAATACATTAGAAAATACTCGTCTAATTATTTCCATGTAATACAAGAAGACATTTATTCTTTCCATTAAGAACAAAGCTGTTCAGTGATGTCAAAAGGTTGTAGGGAAGACTGCATTAAAATGAAAATCATGATTGTCAAGGTAAAAACCACATTGTGAGTAATGAGTGGAACTGACACTGTAGAAATTCCAATGAGAAATTCACAGACTCACTTAAAAAACATCCTGAAAACACAAAAGAATAAAGTGGAGAAATGCTAGTAAAAAAATAAAATTAAAATTATATTATGGCCAGATCCTGGAGACTTAATTTAAATATAATAGATATTCACAAAGTAGAAAGTATCCCAAATGAATGCGGCAATAATCAAGGGTACAAATCTGGGGGAAAATTTTGTAAATTCGGAAGGATAACTATCCTATTTCATGCAAATTTCATTAAAAGATAGATATATACACACTCAAATAGTTATTTAATTTTAAAAAATTCTGAAAATATCAAAGAAATATGGCAAAGGAAGTCTACCAGGTTTTCCTCCTTACTTCTCTTCAATATTTCCCTCAGGATTAAAGGACAAAAACATTGAAAAATATCATTTTTAGATAAATTTCTATGTCTGTGTTAAGACCCTAGGGAAAAAATATTTTGGATTTGAATTATTTCAAATATTACCAAATAATTATTTACAAGTTGTATAGACTATTATTTAGAATACACAAAAATATATAATGGAACCCAATTCAGTTAAATGAAAGAGCCAAACTAATCATGACATACAACTAGGAAAACTGTAGGAAGGGATAAATATATAGACAAATTTCACCTATGAATAGAAGTAAAAACTTACATAATATAATATGACATGGGATTCTTAAATATATTAAAAATTAAAGTCACTATGATGGAAAAGGTTTCATAGGAATTTTATTAATAGAATGTATAATATCATTACAACAAATTTAAAAATTTCAAACATATGTGACAAAATTCATAATTAATTCCTTAGAAAAAAATTAAGTAGAAATAAAAGGATTTTTATATACAATAAAGAGAATATTAAATCTAATAAATATCAAATTTAATGGTAGATATCTAATAAAAACTGGATATGTAAATGTATATCCCTACGTATACATTTCCTTCAGAAAGTTCTAAATAAAGAATAGAAAAATGAGTTAAAACACTTTGAAAATGAGGCAATACTTTTACTCATCATATAAGAGATGAATTCTGATTTACTGCTGAGTTTTTAAATGAGACCACCTGTGTTCAAATTCTAGCTCCAACTTACTTTGTGTGTATTCTTAAACCACTTTTAAGCCTCAAGTTCCTCATCTGAAAAATGGAATAATAATCACAATCATATCATAAAATTGTTCTGATAAAACTGGGCAACCCATGTATTTTAACAGAGAAAGTGACATACACTAAGTTTTAAATGTGATTTTTAAATGTTATGAGTATTTTAGTTATTTTTAATCAAGAAAGTAAACTGACAGACTTAAGAAATTTCAGAATTTTGGCTGGATACAAACATTTTCAATAGATTTTGTAAATTATAATTTGAAATTAGTAAATATATTAGAAAACAAGTTAATTTGATAACTTGTATATGGCAATACAAACAAAATTATTAAATGCTTATCCTTATAGATGTATAAATTATTATATGAAACATTACAAACTATTACTGAATTATTTAAAAATTTAAATGAATGGGAATGTTCACTATATTTGCAAACATTAAAACTGATGGTATATATTATTAATTCTTTCCATATAAACCTTTAATAAGAAAGTTTGCTTTATAAATATTTATAAAACTTTTATATTAAATGTTTACCTAAATAAGTTTCTAAAGTGACATCTGTAAGAATAAAAAGACAAAAAATGAGAAAAAATAAAATAAGAAACTTAAGGGATGAATTATCTTGTAAGATATTACATATATAATGTTTCAATATAAGTAATATTTGCCATGCAATATAATATTTAATAATTATAAATACTGTCAACAGAATGATAAAATAAGAAGCCATGAGCCCAGCACCCACTCAAGACAGAGTATTACTGTCAAAACTGAGGCTCCCTCCATGCTCCAAGCTATCAGACTCTTACCTTATCCCAACTATAGAAGTAATAACTATTTTATAATTTATTTCTTATTTCTTATTTTTCTTTAAAACATGATTAACAAGATGTCTCCAAAAACAAAATGTTAGTTTAAAAAGTGTTAAAGTATAGTATCATACTCTAAGAATGCTTCAGAGACATGTTTTTTCACTGAATACTGTTTCTAAGATTTATCCAAATTGATGTGTATAGCCATAGTTATTTGCTATATAGTTTTATATTTTATGAAAGACAGCGCATTTGTCCAGGTTCCTATAGATGAACATTTGTAATTACTAAAATTGATAAGATGAGCCTTATATGCATGCACTGTTGTAAACGTGGTAAAGCTGATGTAGATGAAATAACTATAAATGAATTAGCTTGTCTTAGAGTTTAGTATGTGTGTGTGCATGTGTCTAACTTTAAAATGCTTTCCAAAATTGTTTTACCACTTTACAGATCCACCAAAACTATGTTAAGAAACCTTTTGCTCCATGTAGATAAGGATGATAGACAACCTTAGACTTTAAATTTGCCATTCTGGGACTGTGAAATAGTATCTCATTATGGTTTTACTATTTGTTGTCTTTTTAAAAAATTTGTTCATATCCCTAACTGTGTACAAGATTGAACTTCTTCCTTGTTTAACTATTATTTGTGTTCCCTTTTATGTGAAATGCCTGCTCATGACTTTGGTTCATTTTTCTGTTTGATTCTTTCCATGTCCTTATTCATTTTAAGAGTCCCTTATATATTCTGCAAACAATCTGTTGTCAATTACTGCTGCAACTCTCTCTCCCAGTTTATTACTTGATTTTTTAATAGCATATGGTATATTTTGATGAAAAGGTAATAAAGTAATAAAACATTCCCTATCATAAGGTAATAGTTTTTTTTGTTTAGTTTTGATTTTTTATTTTTTTTACATAAGGGGGTTTTTCCCTACCTAAATTGATACTCATGTTTACAGTGTAGAAACGAGTCAGTATTTTTTTCCTTATTATTTCTAAACAATTATGCTGGTACTACTTATTGAATAGTGTATATTTACATTGAACTTCACACTGTGTTGATTAAATATTTTTTATGTGAGTAAATTGGTTCTTGGGTACTCTTTTCCATTCCATCAGTCTGTCAATCCCTGCACTCATGTCACACAGTTTTTGTTTTAAAACTACTTATTAAGGTATGAGTGACATGTAAAAAGCTGTACATATTTAATATATACAACTGGATGAGTTTGCGGGTAAGTATATACCTTGAAACTATCAACACTATCAAGGCCATAAACACATCCATCACCTCTTAAAGTTTCCTCCCATCTCTGTTATTATTATTATTACTATCATGATTAGTTAAGAACACTTAACATAAGACCTACTCTCTTAGTAAATTTTAAGCATACAATACAGTATTTTTAGCCATAAGCACTATGCTGTATAGCAGACTTCCAGAACTTATTATATTACGTACCTGAAACTTTATACTCTTGACCATCATCTGCCCATTTTCACCTTCCCCCAGTCATTGGTAACTACCATTCTCTACTTCTAAGAGTTGGACTATTTTAAATTGCACATATAAGTGAAAATACATAGTAGTTGTCTTTCTGTGTTTGGCTTATTTCACTTAGAATTATGTCCAAGTCCATCCATGTTGTCACAAATGGCAAGACTTCATTCTTTTTAAAGGCTACATAATATTCTATTGTATGTGTACACCACATATTTTTTATCCATTCATCTGTCAGTGGATAGTTAGGCTGTTTCTAAATCTTGGCTATTGTGAATGATGCTACTATGAACATGCAAATGCAGTTATCACTTTGAGATTTTTACTTTAACTCTGTTGATAAATATCCAGAAATGGGATTGCTGAATCATATGGTAGTTCTATTTTTAGTTTTTTAAAGAACCTCCATACTGTTCTCCATAGTGGCTGTACCAATTTACATTCCCACCAACAGTGTAGGAGGGTTCCCTTTTCTCCACATCCCCTCCAGCATTTATTGTTTGTAGA